>NC_143385.1:44314984-44618014 GCF_980474605.1 Leiobunum rupestre | reverse complement strand
TCAAAACCCTGTTTGACTGAAGAAATTTACCAAAATTTGGCATTTCAACACGGCAATCTTCCAGATAAATGGATTTTGGAGCTGGAATTAATTCAAAATCTATATTTATTTTCTTAGTGTGGTTAACAAAACAGAGCTGCCAGGCATATTTCTATCAATAATTATTCAAGTTTATTGATTTGTTAATCAATTGCTAGTGTCAATGTTACTTCAAACCCTGTTTGACTGAAGAAATTTACTAAAATTTGGCATTTCAACACGGCAAGCTGCCAGATAAATGGATTTTGGAGCTGGAAATATTCATAATTCTTAAGAATTAATTCAAAATTTACATTTATTTTCTTAGTGTGGTTAACAAAACAGAGCTGCCAGGCTTATTTCTGTCAAAAATTATTCAAGTTTATTGATTTGTTAATCAATTGCTAGTGTCAATGTATCTTCAAAACCCTGTTTGACTGAAGAAATTTACCAAAATTCGGCATTTCAACACGGCAATCTGCCAGATAAATGGATTTTGGAGCTGGAATTAATTCAAAATCTATATTTATTTTCTTAGTGTGGTTAACAAAACAGAGCTGCCAGGCTTATTTCTATCGTGGTTAACAAAATAGAGCTGCCAGGCTTATCGATATCAATAATTATTCAACGTTATTGATTTGTTTATCAATTGCTAGTGTCAATGTTTCTTCAAAATCCTGTTTGACTGAAGAAATTTACTAAAATTTGGCATTTCAACACGGCAATCTGCCAGTTAAATGGATTTTGGAGCTTGAATTAATTCGAAATCTATATTTATTTTCTTAGTGTGGTTAACAAAACAGAGCTGCCAGGCTTATTTCTATCAATAATTATTCAAGTTTATTGATTTGTTAATGAATTGCTTGTGTCGATTTTTCTTCAAAACCCTGTTAAACTAAAGCAATTTACCAAAATTTGGCATTTCAACACGGCAATCTGCCAGATAAATGGATTTTGGAGCTGATAATATTCATAATTCTTAAGAATTAATTTAAAATTTATGTTTATTTTCTTAGTGTTGTTAACAAAACAGAGCTGCCAGGCTTATTTATATCAATAATTATTCAAGCTTATTGATTTCTTAATCAATTGCTAGTGTCAATGTTTCTTCAAAACCCTGTTTGACTGAAGAAATTTACCAAAATTGGGCATTTCAACACGGCAATCTGCCAGATGAATGGATTTTGGAGCTGGAATTAATTCGAAATCTATATTTATTTTCTTATTATAATTAACAAAACAGAGCTGCCAGGCTTATTTCTATCTATAATTATTCAAGTTTATTGATTTGTTAATCAATTGCTAGTGTCAATGTTTCTTCAAAACCCTGTTTGACTGAAGAAATTTACCAAAATTTGGCATTTCAACACGGCAATCTGCCAGATAAATGGATTTTCGAGCTTGAATTAATTCGAAATCTATATTTATTTTCCTAGTGTGGTTAACAAAACAGAGCTGCCAGGCTTATTTCTATCAATAATTATTCAAGTTTATTGATTTGTTAATCAATTGCTAGTGTCAATGTTTCTTCAAAACCCTGTTTGACTGAAGAAATTTACCAAAATTTGGCATTTCAACACGGCAATCTTCCAGATAAATGGATTTTGGAGCTGGAATTTATTCAAAATCTATATTTATTTTCTTAGTGTGGTTAACAAAACAGAGCTGCCAGGCATATTTCTATCAATAATTATTCAAGTTTATTGATTTGTTAATCAATTGCTAGTGTCAATGTTACTTCAAACCCTGTTTGACTGAAGAAATTTACTAAAATTTGGCATTTCAACACGGCAAGCTGCCAGATAAATGGATTTTGGAGCTGGAAATATTCATAATTCTTAAGAATTAATTCAAAATTTACATTTATTTTCTTAGTGTGGTTAACAAAACAGAGCTGCCAGGCTTATTTCTGTCAAAAATTATTCAAGTTTATTGATTTGTTAATCAATTGCTAGTGTCAATGTATCTTCAAAACCCTGTTTGACTGAAGAAATTTACCAAAATTCGGCATTTCAACACGGCAATCTGCCAGATAAATGGATTTTGGAGCTGGAATTAATTCAAAATCTATATTTATTTTCTTAGTGTGGTTAACAAAACAGAGCTGCCAGGCTTATTTCTATCGTGGTTAACAAAATAGAGCTGCCAGGCTTATCGATATCAATAATTATTCAACGTTATTGATTTGTTTATCAATTGCTAGTGTCAATGTTTCTTCAAAATCCTGTTTGACTGAAGAAATTTACCAAAATTTGGCATTTCAACACGGCAATCTGCCAGATAAATGGATTTTGGAGCTTGAATTAATTCGAAATCTATATTTATTTTCTTAGTGTGGTTAACAAAACAGAGCTGCCAGGCTTATTTCTATCAATAATTATTCAAGTTTATTGATTTGTTAATCAATTGCTAGTGTCGATTTTTCTTCAAAACCCTGTTAAACTAAAGCAATTTACCAAAATTTGGCATTTCAACACGGCAATCTGCCAGATAAATGGATTTTGGAGCTGGAAATATTTATAATTCTTAAGAATTAATTTAAAATTTATGTTTATTTTCTTAGTGTTGTTAACAAAACAGAGCTGCCAGGCTTATTTATATCAATAATTATTGAAACTTATTGATTTCTTAATCAATTGCTAGTGTCAATGTTTCTTCAAAACCCTGTTTGACTGAAGAAATTTACCAAAATTTGGCATTTCAACACGGCAATCTGCCAGATGAATGGATTTTGGAGCTGGAATTAATTGGAAATCTATATTTATTTTCTTAGTGTAATTAACAAAACAGAGCTGCCAGGCTTATTTATATCAATAATTATTCAAGCTTATTGATTTCTTAATCAATTGCTAGTGTCAATGTTTCTTCAAAATCCTGTTAGACTGAAGAAATTTACCAAAATTTGGCATTTCAACACGGCAATCTGCCAGTTAAATGGATTTTGGAGCTTGAATTAATTCGAAATCTATATTTATTTTCTTTGTGTGGTTAACAATACAGAGCTGCCAGGTTTATTGATATCAATAATTATTCAAGTTTATTGATTTATAATCAATTGCTAGTGTCAATGTTTCTTCAAAACCCTGTTTGACTGAAGAAATTTACCAAAATATGGCATTTCAACACGGCAATCGGCCAGATAAATGGATTTTGAAGCTGGAAATATTCATAATTCTTAAGATATAATTAAAAAATTATATTTATATTCTTAGTGTGGTTAACAAAACAGAGCTGCCAGGCTTATCGATATCAATAATTATTCAACGTTATTGATTTGTTTATCAATTGCTAGTGTCAATGTTTCTTCAAAACCCTGTTTGACTGAAGAAATTTACCAAAATTTGGCATTTCAACACGGCAATCTGCCAGATAAATGGATTTTGGAGCTTGAATTAATTCGAAATCTATATTTATTTTCTTAGTGTGGTTAACAAAACAGAGCTGCCAGGCTTATTTCTATCAATAATTATTCAAGTTTATTGATTTGTTAATCAATTGCTAGTGTCAATGTTTCTTCAAAACCCTGTTTGACTGAAGAAATTTACCAAAATTTGGCATTTCAACACGGCAATCTGCCAGATAAATGGATTTTGGAGCTGGAATAAATTCAAAATTTAGATTTATTTTCTTAGTGTGGTTAACAAAACAGAGCTGCCAGGCTTATTTCTATCAATAATTATTCAAGTTTATTGATTTGTTAATCAATTGCTAGTGTCAATGTTTCTTCAAAACCCTGTTTGACTGAAGAAATTTACCAAAATTTGGCATTTCAACACGGCAATCTGCCAGATAAATGGATTTTGGAGCTGGAAATATTCATAATTCTTAAGAATTAATTAAAAATTTATATTTATTTTCTTAGTGTGGTTAACAAAACAGAGCTGCCAGGCTAATTTCTATCAATAATTATTCAAGTTTATTGATTTGTTAATCAATTGCTAGTGTCAATGTTTCTTCAAAACCCTGTTTGACTGAAGCAATTTACCAAAATTAGGCATTTCAACACGGCAATCTGCCAGATAAATGAATTTTGGAGCTGGAATTAATTAAAAATTTATATTTATTTTCTTAGTGTGGTTAACAAAACAGAGCTGCCAGGCTAATTTCTATCAATAATTATTCAAGTTTATTGATTTGTTAATCAATTGCTAGTGTCAATGTTTCTTCAAAATCCTGTTTGACTGAAGAAATTTACCAAAATTTGGCATTTCAACACGGCAATCTGCCAGATAAATGTATTTTGTAGCTGGAAATATTCATAATTCTTAAGAATTAATTCAAAATTTATATTTATTTTCTTAGTGTGGTTAACAAAACAGAGCTGCCAGGCTTATTTATATCAATAATTATTCAAGTTTATTGATTTGTTAATCAATTGCTAGTGTCAATGTTTCTTCAAAATCCTGTTTGACTGAAGAAATTTACCAAAATTTGGCATTTCAACACGGCAATCTGCCAGATAAATGGATTTTGGAGCTGGAATTAATTAAAAATTTATATTTATTTTCTTAGTGTGGTTAACAAAACAGAGCTGCCAGGCTTATTTCTATCAATAATTATTCAAGTTTATAGATTTGTTAATCAATTGCTAGTGTCAATGTATCTTCAAAATCCTGTTTGACTGAAGAAATTTACCAAAATTTGGCATTTCAACACGGCAATCTGCCAGATAAATGGATTTTGGAGCTGGAATTAATTCAAAATTTATATTTATTTTCTTAGTGTGGTTAACAAAACAGAGCTGCCAGGCTTATTTATATTAATAATTATTCAAGTTTATTGATTTGTTAATCAATTGCTAGTGTCAATGTATCTTCAAAATCCTGTTTGACTGAAGAAATTTACCAAAATTTGGCATTTCAACACGGCAATCTTCCAGATAAATGGATTTTGGAGCTGGAAATATTCATAATTCTTAAGAATTAATTAAAAATTTATATTTATTTTCTTAGTGTGGTTAACAAAACAGAGCTGCCAGGCTAATTTCTATCAATAATTATTCAAGTTTATTAATTTGTTAATCAATTGCTAGTGTCAATGTTTCTTCAAAACCCTGTTTGACTGAAGCAATTTACCAAAATTAGGCATTTCAACACGGCAATCTGCCAGATAAATGAATTTTGGAGCTGGAATTAATGAAAAATTTATATTTATTTTCTTAGTTTGGTTAACAAAACAGAGCTGCCAGGCTTATTTCTATCAATAATTATTCAAGTTTATTGATTTGTTAATCAATTGCTAGTGTCAATGTTTCTTCAAAACCCTGTTTGACTGAAGCAATTTACCAAAATTAGGCATTTCAACACGGCAATCAGCCAGATAAATGGATTTTGGAGCTGGAATTAATTAAAAATTTATATTTATTTTCTTAGTGTGGTTAACAAAAAAGAGCTGCCAGGCTTATTTCTATCAATAATTATTCAAGTTTATAGATTTGTTAATCAATTGCAAGTGTCAATGTTACTTCAAAACCCTGTTTGACTGAAGAAATTTAACAAAATTTGGCATTTCAACACGGCAATCTGCCAGATAAATGTATTTTGTAGCTGGAAATATTCATAATTCTTAAGAATTAATTCAAAATTTATATTTATTTTCTTAGTGTGGTTAACAAAACAGAGCTGCCAGGCTTATTTATATCAATAATTATTCAAGTTTATTGATTTGTTAATCAATTGCTAGTGTCAATGTTTCTTCAAAACCCTGTTTGACTGAAGCAATTTACCAAAATTAGGTATTTCAACACGGCAATCTGCCAGATAAATGGATTTTGGAGCTGGAATTAATTAAAAATTTATATTTATTTTCTTAGTGTGGTTAACAAAACAGAGCTGCCAGGCTTATTTATATTAATAATTATTCAAGTTTATTGATTTGTTAATCAATTGCTAGTGTCAATGTATCTTCAAAACCCTGTTTGACTGAAGAAATTTACCAAAATTTGGCATTTCAACACGGCAATCTTCCAGATAAATGGATTTTGGAGCTGGAATTAATTCAAAATTTATATTTATTTTCTTAATGTGGTTAACAAAACAGAGCTGCCAGGCTTATTTATATCAATGATTATTCAAGTTTATTGATTTGTTAATCAATTGCTAGTGTCAATGTATCTTCAAAACCCTGTTTGACTGAAGCAATTTACCAAAATTAGGCATTTCAACACGGCAATCTGCCAGATAAATGGATTTTGGAGCTGGAATTAATTAAAAATTTATATTTATTTTCTTAGTGTGGTTAACAAAACAGAGCTGCCAGGCTTATTTCTATTAATAATTATTCAAGTTTATTAATTTGTTAATCAATTGCTAGTGTCAATGTTTCTTCAAAACCCTGTTTGACTGAAGCAATTTACCAAAATTAGGCATTTCAACACGGCAATCTGCCAGATAAATGAATTTTGGAGCTGGAATTAATTAAAAATTTATATTTATTTTCTTAGTTTGGTTAACAAAACAGAGCTACCAGGCTTATTTATATCAATGATTATTCAAGTTTATTGATTTGTTAATCAATTGCAAGTGTCAATGTTACTTCAAAACCCTGTTTGACTGAAGAAATTTAACAAAATTTGGCATTTCAACACGGCAATCTGCCAGATAAATGTATTTTGTAGCTGGAAATATTCATAATTCTTAAGAATTAATTCAAAATTTATATTTATTTTCTTAGTGTGGTTAACAAAACAGAGCTGCCAGGCTTATTTCTATCAATAATTATTCAAGTTTATTGATTTGTTAATCAATTGCTAGTGTCAATGTTTCTTCAAAACCCTGTTTGACTGAAGCAATTTACCAAAATTAGGCATTTCAACACGGCAATCTGCCAGATAAATGGATTTTGGAGCTGGAATTAATTAAAAATTTATATTTATTTTCTTAGTGTGGTTAACAAAACAGAGCTGCCAGGCTTATTTCTATCAATAATTATTCAAGTTTATAGATTTGTTAATCAATTGCTAGTGTCAATGTATCTTCAAAATCCTGTTTGACTGAAGAAATTTACCAAAATTTGGCATTTCAACACGGCAATCTGCCAGATAAATTAATTTTGGAGCTGGAATTAATTCAAAATTTATATTTATTTTCTTAGTGTGGTTAACAAAACAGAGCTGCCAGGCTTATTTATATTAATAATTATTCAAGTTTATTGATTTGTTAATCAATTGCTAGTGTCATTGTATCTTAAAAACCCTGTTTGACTGAAGAAATTTACCAAAATTTGGCATTTCAACACGGCAATCTTCCAGATAAATGGATTTTGGAGCTGGAATTAATTAAAAATCTATATTTATTTTCTTAGTGTGGTTAACAAAAGAGAGCTGCCAGGCATATTTCTATCAATAATTATTCAAGTTTATTGATTTGTTAATCAATTGCTAGTGTCAATGTTTCTTCAAAACCCTGTTTGACTGAAGCAATTTACCAAAATTAGGCATTTCAACACGGCAATCTGCCAGATAAATGGATTTTGGAGCTGGAATTAATTAAAAATTTATATTTATTTTCTTAGTGTGGTTAACAAAACAGAGCTGCCAGGCTTATTTCTATCAATAATTATTCAAGTTTATTGATTTGTTAATCAATTGCTAGTGTCAATGTTTCTTCAAAACCCTGTTTGACTGAAGCAATTTACCAAAATTAGGCATTTCAACACGGCAATCTGCCAGATAAATGAATTTTGGAGCTGGAATTAATTAAAAATTTATATTTATTTTCTTAGTTTGGTTAACAAAACAGAGCTGCCAGGCTTATTTCTATCAATAATTATTCAAGTTTATTGATTTGTTAATCAATTGCTAGTGTCAATGTTTCTTCAAAACCCTGTTTGACTGAAGCAATTTACCAAAATTAGGCATTTCAACACGGCAATCTGCCAGATAAATGGATTTTGGAGCTGGAATTAATTAAAAATTTATATTTATTTTCTTAGTGTGGTTAACAAAACAGAGCTGCCAGGCTTATTTCTATCAATAATTATTCAAGTTTATAGATTTGTTAATCAATTGCTAGTGTCAATGTATCTTCAAAATCCTGTTTGACTGAAGAAATTTACCAAAATTTTGCATTTCAACACGGCAATCTGCCAGATAAATGGATTTTGGAGCTGGAATTAATTCAAAATTTATATTTATTTTCTTAGTGTGGTTAACAAAAGAGAGCTGCCAGGCATATTTCTATCAATAATTATTCAAGTTTATTGATTTGTTAATCAATTGCTAGTGTCAATGTATCTTCAAAACCCTGTTTGACTGAAGAAATTTACCAAAATTTGGCAATTCAACACGGCAATCTTCCAGATAAATGGATTTTGGAGCTGGAATTAATTCAAAATTTATATTTATTTTCTTAATGTGGTTAACAAAACAGAGCTGCCAGGCTTATTTATATCAATGATTATTCAAGTTTATTGATTTGTTAATCAATTGCAAGAGTCAATGTTACTTCAAAACCCTGTTTGACTGAAGAAATTTAACAAAATTTGGCATTTCAACACGGCAATCTGCCAGATAAATGTATTTTGTAGCTGGAAATATTCATAATTCTTAAGAATTAATTCAAAATTTATATTTATTTTCTTAGTGTGGTTAACAAAACAGAGCTGCCAGACTTATTTATATCAATAATTATTCAAGTTTATTGATTTGTTAATCAATTGCTAGTGTCAATGTTTCTTCAAAACCCTGTTTGACTGAAGAAATTTACCGAAATTTGGCATTTCAACACGGCAATCTGCCAGATAAATGGATTTTGGAGCTGGAATTAATTCAAAATCTATATTTATTTTCTTAGTGTGGTTAACAAAACAGAGCTGCCAGACTTATTTCTATCAATAATTATTCAAGTTTATTGATTTGTTAATCAATTGCTAGTGTCAATGTTTCTTCAAAACCCTGTTTGACTGAAGAAATTTACCAAAATTTGGCATTTCAACACGGCAATCTGCCAGATAAATGGATTTTGGAGCTGGAAATATTCATAATTCTTAAGAATTAATTAAAAATTTATATTTATTTTCTTAGTGTGGTTAACAAAACAGAGCTGCCAGGCTAATTTCTATCAATAATTATTCAAGTTTATTAATTTGTTAATCAATTGCTAGTGTCAATGTTTCTTCAAAACCCTGTTTGACTAAAGCAATTTACCAAAATTAGGCATTTCAACACGGCAATCTGCCAGATAAATGAATTTTGGAGCTGGAATTAATGAAAAATTTATATTTATTTTCTTAGTGTGGTTAACAAAACAGAGCTGCCAGGCTTATTTCTATAAATAATTATTCAAGTTTATTGATTTGTTAATCAATTGCTAGTGTCAATGTTTCTTCAAAACCCTGTTTGACTGAAGCAATTTACCAAAATTAGGCATTTCAACACGGCAATCTGCCAGATAAATGGATTTTGGAGCTGGAATTAATTAAAAATTTATATTTATTTTCTTAGTGTGGTTAACAAAAAAGAGCTGCCAGGCTTATTTCTATCAATAATTATTCAAGTTTATAGATTTGTTAATCAATTGCAAGTGTCAATGTTACTTCAAAACCCTGTTTGACTGAAGAAATTTAACAAAATTTGGCATTTCAACACGGAAATCTGCCAGATAAATGTATTTTGTAGCTGGAAATATTCATAATTCTTAAGAATTAATTAAAAATTTATATTTATTTTCTTAGTGTGGTTAACAAAAAAGAGCTGCCAGGCTTATTTCTATCAATAATTATTCAAGTTTATAGATTTGTTAATCAATTGCAAGTGTCAATGTTACTTCAAAACCCTGTTTGACTGAAGAAATTTACTAAAATTTAGCATTTCAACACGGCAATCTGCTAGATAAATGGATTTTGGAGCTGGAATTAATTCAAAATTTATATTTATTTTCTTAGTGTGGTTAACAAAAAAGAGCTGCCAGGCTTATTTCTATCAATAATTATTCAAGTTTATAGATTTGTTAATCAATTGCAAGTGTCAATGTTACTTCAAAACCCTGTTTGACTGAAGAAATTTAACAAAATTTGGCATTTCAACACGGCAATCTGCCAGATAAATGTATTTTGTAGCTGGAAATATTCATAATTCTTAAGAATTAATTCAAAATTTATATTTATTTTCTTAGTGTGGTTAACAAAAAAGAGCTGCCAGGCTTATTTCTATCAATAATTATTCAAGTTTATAGATTTGTTAATCAATTGCGAGTATCAATGTTACTTCAAAACCCTGTTTGACTGAAGAAATTTACCAAAATTTGGCATTTCAACACGGCAATCTGCCAGATAAATGGATTTTGGAGCTGGAAATATTCATAATTCTTAAGAATTAATTAAAAATTTATATTTATTTTCTTAGTGTGGTTAACAAAACAGAGCTGCCAGGCTAATTTCTATCAATAATTATTCAAGTTTATTAATTTGTTAATCAATTGCTAGTGTCAATGTTTCTTCAAAACCCTGTTTGACTGAAGCAATTTACCAAAATTAGGCATTTCAACACGGCAATCTGCCAGATAAATGAATTTTGGAGCTGGAATTAATGAAAAATTTATATTTATTTTCTTAGTTTGGTTAACAAAACAGAGCTGCCAGGCTTATTTCTATCAATAATTATTCAAGTTTATTGATTTGTTAACCAATTGCTAGTGTCAATGTTTCTTCAAAACCCTGTTTGACTGAAGCAATTTACCAAAATTAGGCATTTCAACAAGGCAATCTGCCAGATAAATGGATTTTGGAGCTGGAATTAATTAAAAATTTATATTTATTTTCTTAGTGTGGTTAACAAAACAGAGCTGCCAGGCTTATTTCTATCAATAATTATTCAAGTTTATAGATTTGTTAATCAATTGCTAGTGTCAATGTATCTTCAAAATCCTGTTTGACTGAAGAAATTTACCAAAATTTGGCATTTCAACACGGCAATATGCCAGATAAATGGATTTTGGAGCTGGAATTAATTCAAAATTTATATTTATTTTCTTAGTGTGGTTAACAAAACAGAGCTGCCAGGCTTATTTATATCAATGATTATTCAAGTTTATTGATTTGTTAATCAATTGCTAGTGTCAATGTATCTTCAAAACCCTGTTTGACTGAAGAAATTTACCAAAATTTGGCATTTCAACACGGCAATCTGCCAGATAAATGGATTTTGGAGCTGGAAATATTCATAATTCTTAAGAATTAATTAAAAATCTATATTTATTTTCTTAGTGTGGTTAACAAAAGAGAGCTGCCAGGCATATTTCTATCAATAATTATTCAAGTTTATTGATTTGTTAATCAATTGCTAGTGTCAATGTTACTTCAAACCCTGTTTGACTGAAGAAATTTACCAAAATTTGGCATTTCAACACGGCAATCTTCCAGATAAATGGATTTTGGAGCTGGAATTAATTCAAAATTTATATTTATTTTCTTAGTGTGGTTAACAAAACAGAGCTGCCAGGCTTATTTATATTAATAATTATTCAAGTTTATTGATTTGTTAATCAATTGCTAGTGTCAATGTATCTTCAAAACCCTGTTTGACTGAAGAAATTTACCAAAATTTGGCATTTCAACACGGCAATCTTCCAGATAAATGGATTTTGGAGCTGGAATTAATTAAAAATCTATATTTATTTTCTTAGTGTGGTTAAGAAAACAGAGCTGCCAGGCATATTTCTATCAATAATTATTCAAGTTTATTGATTTGTTAATCAATTGCTAGTGTCAATGTATCTTCAAAACCCTGTTTGACTGAAGAAATTTACCAAAATTTGGCATTTCAACACGGCAATCTTCCAGATAAATGGATTTTGGAGCTGGAATTAATTCAAAATTTATATTTATTTTCTTAATGTGGTTAACAAAACAGAGCTGCCAGGCTTATTTATATCAATGATTATTCAAGTTTATTGATTTGTTAATCAATTGCTAGTGTCAATGTATCTTCAAAACCCTGTTTGACTGAAGAAATTTACCAAAATTTGGCATTTCAACACGGCAATCTGCCAGATAAATGGATTTTGGAGCTGGAAATATTCATAATTCTTAAGAATTAATTAAAAATCTATATTTATTTTCTTAGTGTGGTTAAGAAAACAGAGCTGCCAGGCATATTTCTATCAATAATTATTCAAGTTTATTGATTTGTTAATCAATTGCTAGTGTCAATGTATCTTCAAAACCCTGTTTAACTGAAGAAATTTACCAAAATTTGGCATTTCAACACGGCAATCTGCCAGATAAATGGATTTTGGAGCTGGAAATATTCATAATTCTTAAGAATTAATTAAAAATTTATATTTATTTTCTTAGTGTGGTTAACAAAACAGAGCTGCCAGGCTAATTTCTATCAATAATTATTCAAGTTTATTAATTTGTTAATCAATTGCTAGTGTCAATGTTTCTTCAAAACCCTGTTTGACTGAAGCAATTTACCAAAATTAGGCATTTCAACACGGCAATCTGCCAGATAAATGAATTTTGGAGCTGGAATTAATTAAAAATTTATATTTATTTTCTTAGTTTGGTTAACAAAACAGAGCTGCCAGGCTTATTTCTATCAATAATTATTCAAGTTTATTGATTTGTTAATCAATTGCTAGTGTCAATGTTTTTTCAAAACCCTGTTTGACTGAAGCAATTTACCAAAATTAGGCATTTCAACACGGCAATCTGCCAGATAAATGGATTTTGGAGCTGGAATTAATTAAAAATTTATATTTATTTTCTTAGTGTGGTTAACAAAACAGAGCTGCCAGGCTTATTTCTATCAATAATTATTCAAGTTTATAGATTTGTTAATCAATTGCTAGTGTCAATGTATCTTCAAAATCCTGTTTGACTGAAGAAATTTACCAAAATTTGGCATTTCAACACCAGATAAATGGATTTTGGAGCTGGAATTAATTCAAAATTTATATTTATTTTCTTAGTGTGGTTAACAAAACAGAGCTGCCAGGCTTATTTATATTAATAATTATTCAAGTTTATTGATTTGTTAATCAATTGCTAGTGTCAATGTATCTTCAAAACCCTGTTTGACTGAAGAAATTTACCAAAATTTGGCATTTCAACACGGCAATTTTCCAGATAAATGGATTTTGGAGCTGGAATTAATTAAAAATCAATATTTATTTTCTTAGTGTGGTTAACAAAAGAGAGCTGCCAGGCATATTTCTATCAATAATTATTCATGTTTATTGATTTGTTAATCAATTGCTAGTGTCAATGTTACTTCAAACCCTGTTTGACTGAAGAAATTTACCAAAATTTGGCATTTCAACACGGCAATCTTCCAGATAAATGGATTTTGGAGCTGGAATTAATTCAAAATTTATATTTATTTTCTTAGTGTGGTTAACAAAACAGAGCTGCCAGGCTTATTTATATTAATAATTATTCAAGTTTATTGATTTGTTAATCAATTGCTAGTGTCAATGTATCTTCAAAACCCTGTTTGACTGAAGAAATTTACCAAAATTTGGCATTTCAACACGGCAATCTTCCAGATAAATGGATTTTGGAGCTGGAATTAATTAAAAATCTATATTTATTTTCTTAGTGTGGTTAAGAAAACAGAGCTGCCAGGCATATTTCTATCAATAATTATTCAAGTTTATTGATTTGTTAATCAATTGCTAGTGTCAATGTATCTTCAAAACCCTGTTTGACTGAAGAAATTTACCAAAATTTGGCATTTCAACACGGCAATCTTCCAGATAAATGGATTTTGGAGCTGGAATTAATTCAAAATTTATATTTATTTTCTTAATGTGGTTAACAAAACAGAGCTGCCAGGCTTATTTATATTAATAATTATTCAAGTTTATAGATTTGTTAATCAATTGCTAGTGTCAATGTATCTTCAAAACCCTGTTTGACTGAAGAAATTTACCAAAATTTGGCATTTCAACACGGCAATCTTCCAGATAAATGGATTTTGGAGCTGGAATTAATTAAAAATCTATATTTATTTTCTTAGTGTGGTTAACAAAAGAGAGCTGCCAGGCATATTTCTATCAATAATTATTCAAGTTTATTGATTTGTTAATCAATTGCTAGTGTCAATGTTACTTCAAACCCTGTTTGACTGAAGAAATTTACCAAAATCTGGCATTTCAACACGGCAATCTTCCAGATAAATGGATTTTGGAGCTGGAATTAATTCAAAATTTATATTTATTTTCTTAATGTGGTTAACAAAACAGAGCTGCCAGGCTTATTTATATCAATGATTATTCAAGTTTATTGATTTGTTAATCAATTGCTAGTGTCAATGTATCTTCAAAACCCTGTTTGACTGAAGAAATTTACCAAAATTTGGCATTTCAACACGGCAATCTGCCAGATAAATGGATTTTGGAGCTGGAAATATTCATAATTCTTAAGAATGAATTAAAAATCTATATTTATTTTCTTAGTGTGGTTAACAAAAGAGAGCTGCCAGGCATATTTCTATCAATAATTATTCAAGTTTATTGATTTGTTAATCAATTGCTAGTGTCAATGTTACTTCAAACCCTGTTTGACTGAAGAAATTTACCAAAATTTGGCATTTCAACACGGCAATCTTCCAGATAAATGGATTTTGGAGCTGGAATTAATTAAAAATCTATATTTATTTTCTTAGTGTGGTTAAGAAAACAGAGCTGCCAGGCATATTTCTATCAATAATTATTCAAGTTTATTGATTTGTTAATCAATTGCTAGTGTCAATGTATCTTCAAAACCCTGTTTGACTGAAGAAATTTACCAAAATTTGGCATTTCAACACGGCAATCTTCCAGATAAATGGATTTTGGAGCTGGAATTAATTCAAAATTTATATTTATTTTCTTAATGTGGTTAACAAAACAGAGCTGCCAGGCTTATTTATATCAATGATTATTCAAGTTTATTGATTTGTTAATCAATTGCTAGTGTCAATGTATCTTCAAAACCCTGTTTGACTGAAGAAATTTACCAAAATTTGGCATTTCAACACGGCAATCTTCCAGATAAATGGATTTTGGAGCTGGAATTAATTCAAAATTTATATTTATTTTCTTAATGTGGTTAACAAAACAGAGCTGCCAGGCTTATTTATATCAATGATTATTCAAGTTTATTGATTTGTTAATCAATTGCTAGTGTCAATGTATCTTCAAAACCCTGTTTAACTGAAGAAATTTACCAAAATTTGGCATTTCAACACGGCAATCTGCCAGATAAATGGATTTTGGAGCTGGAAATATTCATAATTCTTAAGAATTAATTAAAAATTTATATTTATTTTCTTAATGTGGTTAACAAAACAGAGCTGCCAGGCTTATTTCTATCAATAATTATTCAAGTTTATAGATTTGTTAATCAATTGCTAGTGTCAATGTATCTTCAAAATCCTGTTTGACTGAAGAAATTTACCAAAATTTGGCATTTCAACACGGCAATCTGCCAGATAAATGGATTTTGGAGCTGGAAATATTCATAATTCTTAAGAATTAATTAAAAATTTATATTTATTTTCTTAGTGTGGTTAACAAAACAGAGCTACCAGGCTAATTTCTATCAATAATTATTCAAGTTTATTAATTTGTTAATCAATTGCTAGTGTCAATGTTTCTTCAAAACCCTGTTTGACTGAAGCAATTTACCAAAATTAGGCATTTCAACACGGCAATCTGCCAGATAAATGAATTTTGGAGCTGGAATTAATTAAAAATTTATATTTATTTTCTTAGTTTGGTTAACAAAACAGAGCTGCCAGGCTTATTTCTATCAATAATTATTCAAGTTTATTGATTTGTTAATCAATTGCTAGTGTCAATGTTTCTTCAAAACCCTGTTTGACTGAAGCAATTTACCAAAATTAGGCATTTCAACACGGCAATCTGCCAGATAAATGGATTTTGGAGCTGGAATTAATTAAAAATTTATATTTATTTTCTTAGTGTGGTTAACAAAACAGAGCTGCCAGGCTTATTTCTATCAATAATTATTCAAGTTTATAGATTTGTTAATCAATTGCTAGTGTCAATGTTACTTCAAACCCTGTTTGACTGAAGAAATTTACCAAAATTTGGCATTTCAACACGGCAATCTTCCAGATAAATGGATTTTGGAGCTGGAATTAATTAAAAATCTATATTTATTTTCTTAGTGTGGTTAAGAAAACAGAGCTGCCAGGCATATTTCTATCAATAATTATTCAAGTTTATTGATTTGTTAATCAATTGCTAGTGTCAATGTATCTTCAAAACCCTGTTTGACTGAAGAAATTTACCAAAATTTGGCATTTCAACACGGCAATCTTCCAGATAAATGGATTTTGGAGCTGGAATTAATTCAAAATTTATATTTATTTTCTTAATGTGGTTAACAAAACAGAGCTGCCAGGCTTATTTATATCAATGATTATTCAAGTTTATTGATTTGTTAATCAATTGCTAGTGTCAATGTATCTTCAAAACCCTGTTTGACTGAAGAAATTTACCAAAATTTGGCATTTCAACACGGCAATCTTCCAGATAAATGGATTTTGGAGCTGGAATTAATTCAAAATTTATATTTATTTTCTTAATGTGGTTAACAAAACAGAGCTGCCAGGCTTATTTATATCAATGATTATTCAAGTTTATTGATTTGTTAATCAATTGCTAGTGTCAATGTATCTTCAAAACCCTGTTTGACTGAAGAAATTTACCAAAATTTGGCATTTCAACACGGCAATCTTCCAGATAAATGGATTTTGGAGCTGGAAATATTCATAATTCTTAAGAATTAATTAAAAATTTATATTTATTTTCTTAGTGTGGTTAACAAAACAGAGCTACCAGGCTAATTTCTATCAATAATTATTCAAGTTTATTAATTTGTTAATCAATTGCTAGTGTCAATGTTTCTTCAAAACCCTGTTTGACTGAAGCAATTTACCAAAATTAGGCATTTCAACACGGCAATCTGCCAGATAAATGAATTTTGGAGCTGGAATTAATTAAAAATTTATATTTATTTTCTTAGTTTGGTTAACAAAACAGAGCTGCCAGGCTTATTTCTATCAATAATTATTCAAGTTTATTGATTTGTTAATCAATTGCTAGTGTCAATGTTTCTTCAAAACCCTGTTTGACTGAAGCAATTTACCAAAATTAGGCATTTCAACACGGCAATCTGCCAGATAAATGGATTTTGGAGCTGGAATTAATTAAAAATTTATATTTATTTTCTTAGTGTGGTTAACAAAACAGAGCTGCCAGGCTTATTTCTATCAATAATTATTCAAGTTTATAGATTTGTTAATCAATTGCTAGTGTCAATGTATCTTCAAAATCCTGTTTGACTGAAGAAATTTACCAAAATTTGGCATTTCAACACCAGATAAATGGATTTTGGAGCTGGAATTAATTCAAAATTTATATTTATTTTCTTAGTGTGGTTAACAAAACAGAGCTGCCAGGCTTATTTATATTAATAATTATTCAAGTTTATTGATTTGTTAATCAATTGCTAGTGTCAATGTATCTTCAAAACCCTGTTTGACTGAAGAAATTTACCAAAATTTGGCATTTCAACACGGCAATCTTCCAGATAAATGGATTTTGGAGCTGGAATTAATTAAAAATCTATATTTATTTTCTTAGTGTGGTTAACAAAAGAGAGCTGCCAGGCATATTTCTATCAATAATTATTCAAGTTTATTGATTTGTTAATCAATTGCTAGTGTCAATGTTACTTCAAACCCTGTTTGACTGAAGAAATTTACCAAAATTTGGCATTTCAACACGGCAATCTTCCAGATAAATGGATTTTGGAGCTGGAATTAATTCAAAATTTATATTTATTTTATTAGTGTGGTTAACAAAACAGAGCTGCCAGGCTTATTTATATTAATAATTATTCAAGTTTATTGATTTGTTAATCAATTGCTAGTGTCAATGTATCTTCAAAACCCTGTTTGACTGAAGAAATTTACCAAAATTTGGCATTTCAACACGGCAATCTTCCAGATAAATGGATTTTGGAGCTGGAATTAATTCAAAATTTATATTTATTTTCTTAGTGTGGTTAACAAAACAGAGCTGCCAGGCTTATTTATATTAATAATTATTCAAGTTTATTGATTTGTTAATCAATTGCTAGTGTCAATGTATCTTCAAAACCCTGTTTGACTGAAGAAATTTACCAAAATTTGGCATTTCAACACGGCAATCTTCCAGATAAATGGATTTTGGAGCTGGAATTAATTAAAAATCTATATTTATTTTCTTAGTGTGGTTAAGAAAACAGAGCTGCCAGGCATATTTCTATCAATAATTATTCAAGTTTATTGATTTGTTAATCAATTGCTAGTGTCAATGTATCTTCAAAACCCTGTTTGACTGAAGAAATTTACCAAAATTTGGCATTTCAACACGGCAATCTTCCAGATAAATGGATTTTGGAGCTGGAATTAATTCAAAATTTATATTTATTTTCTTAATGTGGTTAACAAAACAGAGCTGCCAGGCTTATTTATATTAATAATTATTCAAGTTTATAGATTTGTTAATCAATTGCTAGTGTCAATGTATCTTCAAAACCCTGTTTGACTGAAGAAATTTACCAAAATTTGGCATTTCAACACGGCAATCTTCCAGATAAATGGATTTTGGAGCTGGAATTAATTAAAAATCTATATTTATTTTCTTAGTGTGGTTAACAAAAGAGAGCTGCCAGGCATATTTCTATCAATAATTATTCAAGTTTATTGATTTGTTAATCAATTGCTAGTGTCAATGTTACTTCAAACCCTGTTTGACTGAAGAAATTTACCAAAATCTGGCATTTCAACACGGCAATCTTCCAGATAAATGGATTTTGGAGCTGGAATTAATTCAAAATTTATATTTATTTTCTTAATGTGGTTAACAAAACAGAGCTGCCAGGCTTATTTATATCAATGATTATTCAAGTTTATTGATTTGTTAATCAATTGCTAGTGTCAATGTATCTTCAAAACCCTGTTTGACTGAAGAAATTTACCAAAATTTGGCATTTCAACACGGCAATCTGCCAGATAAATGGATTTTGGAGCTGGAAATATTCATAATTCTTAAGAATTAATTAAAAATCTATATTTATTTTCTTAGTGTGGTTAACAAAAGAGAGCTGCCAGGCATATTTCTATCAATAATTATTCAAGTTTATTGATTTGTTAATCAATTGCTAGTGTCAATGTATCTTCAAAACCCTGTTTGACTGAAGAAATTTACCAAAATTTGGCATTTCAACACGGCAATCTGCCAGATAAATGGATTTTGGAGCTGGAAATATTCATAATTCTTAAGAATGAATTAAAAATCTATATTTATTTTCTTAGTGTGGTTAACAAAAGAGAGCTGCCAGGCATATTTCTATCAATAATTATTCAAGTTTATTGATTTGTTAATCAATTGCTAGTGTCAATGTTACTTCAAACCCTGTTTGACTGAAGAAATTTACCAAAATTTGGCATTTCAACACGGCAATCTTCCAGATAAATGGATTTTGGAGCTGGAATTAATTAAAAATCTATATTTATTTTCTTAGTGTGGTTAAGAAAACAGAGCTGCCAGGCATATTTCTATCAATAATTATTCAAGTTTATTGATTTGTTAATCAATTGCTAGTGTCAATGTATCTTCAAAACCCTGTTTGACTGAAGAAATTTACCAAAATTTGGCATTTCAACACGGCAATCTTCCAGATAAATGGATTTTGGAGCTGGAATTAATTCAAAATTTATATTTATTTTCTTAATGTGGTTAACAAAACAGAGCTGCCAGGCTTATTTATATCAATGATTATTCAAGTTTATTGATTTGTTAATCAATTGCTAGTGTCAATGTATCTTCAAAACCCTGTTTGACTGAAGAAATTTACCAAAATTTGGCATTTCAACACGGCAATCTTCCAGATAAATGGATTTTGGAGCTGGAATTAATTCAAAATTTATATTTATTTTCTTAATGTGGTTAACAAAACAGAGCTGCCAGGCTTATTTATATCAATGATTATTCAAGTTTATTGATTTGTTAATCAATTGCTAGTGTCAATGTATCTTCAAAACCCTGTTTAACTGAAGAAATTTACCAAAATTTGGCATTTCAACACGGCAATCTGCCAGATAAATGGATTTTGGAGCTGGAAATATTCATAATTCTTAAGAATTAATTAAAAATTTATATTTATTTTCTTAATGTGGTTAACAAAACAGAGCTGCCAGGCTTATTTCTATCAATAATTATTCAAGTTTATAGATTTGTTAATCAATTGCTAGTGTCAATGTATCTTCAAAATCCTGTTTGACTGAAGAAATTTACCAAAATTTGGCATTTCAACACGGCAATCTGCCAGATAAATGGATTTTGGAGCTGGAAATATTCATAATTCTTAAGAATTAATTAAAAATTTATATTTATTTTCTTAGTGTGGTTAACAAAACAGAGCTACCAGGCTAATTTCTATCAATAATTATTCAAGTTTATTAATTTGTTAATCAATTGCTAGTGTCAATGTTTCTTCAAAACCCTGTTTGACTGAAGCAATTTACCAAAATTAGGCATTTCAACACGGCAATCTGCCAGATAAATGAATTTTGGAGCTGGAATTAATTAAAAATTTATATTTATTTTCTTAGTTTGGTTAACAAAACAGAGCTGCCAGGCTTATTTCTATCAATAATTATTCAAGTTTATTGATTTGTTAATCAATTGCTAGTGTCAATGTTTCTTCAAAACCCTGTTTGACTGAAGCAATTTACCAAAATTAGGCATTTCAACACGGCAATCTGCCAGATAAATGGATTTTGGAGCTGGAATTAATTAAAAATTTATATTTATTTTCTTAGTGTGGTTAACAAAACAGAGCTGCCAGGCTTATTTCTATCAATAATTATTCAAGTTTATAGATTTGTTAATCAATTGCTAGTGTCAATGTTACTTCAAACCCTGTTTGACTGAAGAAATTTACCAAAATTTGGCATTTCAACACGGCAATCTTCCAGATAAATGGATTTTGGAGCTGGAATTAATTAAAAATCTATATTTATTTTCTTAGTGTGGTTAAGAAAACAGAGCTGCCAGGCATATTTCTATCAATAATTATTCAAGTTTATTGATTTGTTAATCAATTGCTAGTGTCAATGTATCTTCAAAACCCTGTTTGACTGAAGAAATTTACCAAAATTTGGCATTTCAACACGGCAATCTTCCAGATAAATGGATTTTGGAGCTGGAATTAATTCAAAATTTATATTTATTTTCTTAATGTGGTTAACAAAACAGAGCTGCCAGGCTTATTTATATCAATGATTATTCAAGTTTATTGATTTGTTAATCAATTGCTAGTGTCAATGTATCTTCAAAACCCTGTTTGACTGAAGAAATTTACCAAAATTTGGCATTTCAACACGGCAATCTTCCAGATAAATGGATTTTGGAGCTGGAATTAATTCAAAATTTATATTTATTTTCTTAATGTGGTTAACAAAACAGAGCTGCCAGGCTTATTTATATCAATGATTATTCAAGTTTATTGATTTGTTAATCAATTGCTAGTGTCAATGTATCTTCAAAACCCTGTTTGACTGAAGAAATTTACCAAAATTTGGCATTTCAACACGGCAATCTTCCAGATAAATGGATTTTGGAGCTGGAAATATTCATAATTCTTAAGAATTAATTAAAAATTTATATTTATTTTCTTAGTGTGGTTAACAAAACAGAGCTACCAGGCTAATTTCTATCAATAATTATTCAAGTTTATTAATTTGTTAATCAATTGCTAGTGTCAATGTTTCTTCAAAACCCTGTTTGACTGAAGCAATTTACCAAAATTAGGCATTTCAACACGGCAATCTGCCAGATAAATGAATTTTGGAGCTGGAATTAATTAAAAATTTATATTTATTTTCTTAGTTTGGTTAACAAAACAGAGCTGCCAGGCTTATTTCTATCAATAATTATTCAAGTTTATTGATTTGTTAATCAATTGCTAGTGTCAATGTTTCTTCAAAACCCTGTTTGACTGAAGCAATTTACCAAAATTAGGCATTTCAACACGGCAATCTGCCAGATAAATGGATTTTGGAGCTGGAATTAATTAAAAATTTATATTTATTTTCTTAGTGTGGTTAACAAAACAGAGCTGCCAGGCTTATTTCTATCAATAATTATTCAAGTTTATAGATTTGTTAATCAATTGCTAGTGTCAATGTATCTTCAAAATCCTGTTTGACTGAAGAAATTTACCAAAATTTGGCATTTCAACACCAGATAAATGGATTTTGGAGCTGGAATTAATTCAAAATTTATATTTATTTTCTTAGTGTGGTTAACAAAACAGAGCTGCCAGGCTTATTTATATTAATAATTATTCAAGTTTATTGATTTGTTAATCAATTGCTAGTGTCAATGTATCTTCAAAACCCTGTTTGACTGAAGAAATTTACCAAAATTTGGCATTTCAACACGGCAATCTTCCAGATAAATGGATTTTGGAGCTGGAATTAATTAAAAATCTATATTTATTTTCTTAGTGTGGTTAACAAAAGAGAGCTGCCAGGCATATTTCTATCAATAATTATTCAAGTTTATTGATTTGTTAATCAATTGCTAGTGTCAATGTTACTTCAAACCCTGTTTGACTGAAGAAATTTACCAAAATTTGGCATTTCAACACGGCAATCTTCCAGATAAATGGATTTTGGAGCTGGAATTAATTCAAAATTTATATTTATTTTATTAGTGTGGTTAACAAAACAGAGCTGCCAGGCTTATTTATATTAATAATTATTCAAGTTTATTGATTTGTTAATCAATTGCTAGTGTCAATGTATCTTCAAAACCCTGTTTGACTGAAGAAATTTACCAAAATTTGGCATTTCAACACGGCAATCTTCCAGATAAATGGATTTTGGAGCTGGAATTAATTCAAAATTTATATTTATTTTCTTAGTGTGGTTAACAAAACAGAGCTGCCAGGCTTATTTATATTAATAATTATTCAAGTTTATTGATTTGTTAATCAATTGCTAGTGTCAATGTATCTTCAAAACCCTGTTTGACTGAAGAAATTTACCAAAATTTGGCATTTCAACACGGCAATCTTCCAGATAAATGGATTTTGGAGCTGGAATTAATTAAAAATCTATATTTATTTTCTTAGTGTGGTTAAGAAAACAGAGCTGCCAGGCATATTTCTATCAATAATTATTCAAGTTTATTGATTTGTTAATCAATTGCTAGTGTCAATGTATCTTCAAAACCCTGTTTGACTGAAGAAATTTACCAAAATTTGGCATTTCAACACGGCAATCTTCCAGATAAATGGATTTTGGAGCTGGAATTAATTCAAAATTTATATTTATTTTCTTAATGTGGTTAACAAAACAGAGCTGCCAGGCTTATTTATATTAATAATTATTCAAGTTTATAGATTTGTTAATCAATTGCTAGTGTCAATGTATCTTCAAAACCCTGTTTGACTGAAGAAATTTACCAAAATTTGGCATTTCAACACGGCAATCTTCCAGATAAATGGATTTTGGAGCTGGAATTAATTAAAAATCTATATTTATTTTCTTAGTGTGGTTAACAAAAGAGAGCTGCCAGGCATATTTCTATCAATAATTATTCAAGTTTATTGATTTGTTAATCAATTGCTAGTGTCAATGTTACTTCAAACCCTGTTTGACTGAAGAAATTTACCAAAATCTGGCATTTCAACACGGCAATCTTCCAGATAAATGGATTTTGGAGCTGGAATTAATTCAAAATTTATATTTATTTTCTTAATGTGGTTAACAAAACAGAGCTGCCAGGCTTATTTATATCAATGATTATTCAAGTTTATTGATTTGTTAATCAATTGCTAGTGTCAATGTATCTTCAAAACCCTGTTTGACTGAAGAAATTTACCAAAATTTGGCATTTCAACACGGCAATCTGCCAGATAAATGGATTTTGGAGCTGGAAATATTCATAATTCTTAAGAATTAATTAAAAATCTATATTTATTTTCTTAGTGTGGTTAACAAAAGAGAGCTGCCAGGCATATTTCTATCAATAATTATTCAAGTTTATTGATTTGTTAATCAATTGCTAGTGTCAATGTTACTTCAAACCCTGTTTGACTGAAGAAATTTACCAAAATTTGGCATTTCAACACGGCAATCTTCCAGATAAATGGATTTTGGAGCTGGAATTAATTAAAAATCTATATTTATTTTCTTAGTGTGGTTAAGAAAACAGAGCTGCCAGGCATATTTCTATCAATAATTATTCAAGTTTATTGATTTGTTAATCAATTGCTAGTGTCAATGTATCTTCAAAACCCTGTTTGACTGAAGAAATTTACCAAAATTTGGCATTTCAACACGGCAATCTTCCAGATAAATGGATTTTGGAGCTGGAATTAATTCAAAATTTATATTTATTTTCTTAATGTGGTTAACAAAACAGAGCTGCCAGGCTTATTTATATCAATGATTATTCAAGTTTATTGATTTGTTAATCAATTGCTAGTGTCAATGTATCTTCAAAACCCTGTTTGACTGAAGAAATTTACCAAAATTTGGCATTTCAACACGGCAATCTTCCAGATAAATGGATTTTGGAGCTGGAATTAATTCAAAATTTATATTTATTTTCTTAATGTGGTTAACAAAACAGAGCTGCCAGGCTTATTTATATCAATGATTATTCAAGTTTATTGATTTGTTAATCAATTGCTAGTGTCAATGTATCTTCAAAACCCTGTTTAACTGAAGAAATTTACCAAAATTTGGCATTTCAACACGGCAATCTGCCAGATAAATGGATTTTGGAGCTGGAAATATTCATAATTCTTAAGAATTAATTAAAAATTTATATTTATTTTCTTAGTGTGGTTAACAAAACAGAGCTACCAGGCTAATTTCTATCAATAATTATTCAAGTTTATTAATTTGTTAATCAATTGCTAGTGTCAATGTTTCTTCAAAACCCTGTTTGACTGAAGCAATTTACCAAAATTAGGCATTTCAACACGGCAATCTGCCAGATAAATGAATTTTGGAGCTGGAATTAATTAAAAATTTATATTTATTTTCTTAGTTTGGTTAACAAAACAGAGCTGCCAGGCTTATTTCTATCAATAATTATTCAAGTTTATTGATTTGTTAATCAATTGCTAGTGTCAATGTTTCTTCAAAACCCTGTTTGACTGAAGCAATTTACCAAAATTAGGCATTTCAACACGGCAATCTGCCAGATAAATGGATTTTGGAGCTGGAATTAATTAAAAATTTATATTTATTTTCTTAGTGTGGTTAACAAAACAGAGCTGCCAGGCTTATTTCTATCAATAATTATTCAAGTTTATAGATTTGTTAATCAATTGCTAGTGTCAATGTATCTTCAAAATCCTGTTTGACTGAAGAAATTTACCAAAATTTGGCATTTCAACACCAGATAAATGGATTTTGGAGCTGGAATTAATTCAAAATTTATATTTATTTTCTTAGTGTGGTTAACAAAACAGAGCTGCCAGGCTTATTTATATTAATAATTATTCAAGTTTATTGATTTGTTAATCAATTGCTAGTGTCAATGTATCTTCAAAACCCTGTTTGACTGAAGAAATTTACCAAAATTTGGCATTTCAACACGGCAATCTTCCAGATAAATGGATTTTGGAGCTGGAATTAATTAAAAATCTATATTTATTTTCTTAGTGTGGTTAACAAAAGAGAGCTGCCAGGCATATTTCTATCAATAATTATTCAAGTTTATTGATTTGTTAATCAATTGCTAGTGTCAATGTTACTTCAAACCCTGTTTGACTGAAGAAATTTACCAAAATTTGGCATTTCAACACGGCAATCTTCCAGATAAATGGATTTTGGAGCTGGAATTAATTCAAAATTTATATTTATTTTCTTAGTGTGGTTAACAAAACAGAGCTGCCAGGCTTATTTATATTAATAATTATTCAAGTTTATTGATTTGTTAATCAATTGCTAGTGTCAATGTATCTTCAAAACCCTGTTTGACTGAAGAAATTTACCAAAATTTGGCATTTCAACACGGCAATCTTCCAGATAAATGGATTTTGGAGCTGGAATTAATTAAAAATCTATATTTATTTTCTTAGTGTGGTTAAGAAAACAGAGCTGCCAGGCATATTTCTATCAATAATTATTCAAGTTTATTGATTTGTTAATCAATTGCTAGTGTCAATGTATCTTCAAAACCCTGTTTGACTGAAGAAATTTACCAAAATTTGGCATTTCAACACGGCAATCTTCCAGATAAATGGATTTTGGAGCTGGAATTAATTCAAAATTTATATTTATTTTCTTAATGTGGTTAACAAAACAGAGCTGCCAGGCTTATTTATATTAATAATTATTCAAGTTTATAGATTTGTTAATCAATTGCTAGTGTCAATGTATCTTCAAAACCCTGTTTGACTGAAGAAATTTACCAAAATTTGGCATTTCAACACGGCAATCTTCCAGATAAATGGATTTTGGAGCTGGAATTAATTCAAAATTTTTATTTATTTTCTTAATGTGGTTAACAAAACAGAGCTGCCAGGCTTATTTATATCAATGATTATTCAAGTTTATTGATTTGTTAATCAATTGCTAGTGTCAATGTATCTTCAAAACCCTGTTTGACTGAAGAAATTTACCAAAATTTGGCATTTCAACTCGGCAATCTGCCAGATAAATGGATTTTGGAGCTGGAAATATTCATAATTCTTAAGAATTAATTAAAAATCTATATTTATTTTCTTAGTGTGGTTAACAAAAGAGAGCTGCCAGGCATATTTCTATCAATAATTATTCAAGTTTATTGATTTGTTAATCAATTGCTAGTGTCAATGTTACTTCAAACCCTGTTTGACTGAAGAAATTTACCAAAATTTGGCATTTCAACACGGCAATCTTCCAGATAAATGGATTTTGGAGCTGGAATTAATTAAAAATCTATATTTATTTTCTTAGTGTGGTTAAGAAAACAGAGCTGCCAGGCATATTTCTATCAATAATTATTCAAGTTTATTGATTTGTTAATCAATTGCTAGTGTCAATGTAACTTCAAAACCCTGTTTGACTGAAGAAATTTACCAAAATTTGGCATTTCAACACGGCAATCTTCCAGATAAATGGATTTTGGAGCTGGAATTAATTCAAAATTTATATTTATTTTCTTAATGTGGTTAACAAAACAGAGCTGCCAGGCTTATTTATATCAATGATTATTCAAGTTTATTGATTTGTTAATCAATTGCTAGTGTCAATGTATCTTCAAAACCCTGTTTAACTGAAGAAATTTACCAAAATTTGGCATTTCAACACGGCAATCTGCCAGATAAATGGATTTTGGAGCTGGAAATATTCATAATTTTTAAGAATTAATTAAAAATTTATATTTATTTTCTTAGTGTGGTTAACAAAACAGAGCTGCCAGGCTAATTTCTATCAATAATTATTCAAGTTTATTAATTTGTTAATCAATTGCTAGTGTCAATGTTTCTTCAAAACCCTGTTTGACGGAAGCAATTTACCAAAATTAGGCATTTCAACACGGCAATCTGCCAGATAAATGAATTTTGGAGCTGGAATTAATTAAAAATTTATATTTATTTTCTTAGTGTGGTTAACAAAACAGAGCTGCCAGGCTTATTTATATTAATAATTATTCAAGTTTATAGATTTGTTAATCAATTGCTAGTGTCAATGTTACTTCAAACCCTGTTTGACTGAAGAAATTTACCAAAATTTGGCATTTCAACACGGTAATCTTCCAGATAAATGGATTTTGGAGCTGGAATTAATTCAAAATTTATATTTATTTTCTTAATGTGGTTAACAAAACAGAGCTGCCAGGCTTATTTATATCAATGATTATTCAAGTTTATTGATTTGTTAATCAATTGCTAGTGTCAATGTATCTTCAAAACCCTGTTTGACTGAAGAAATTTACCAAAATTTGGCATTTCAACACGGCAATCTGCCAGATAAATGGATTTTGGAGCTGGAAATATTCATAATTCTTAAGAATTAATTAAAAATCTATATTTATTTTCTTAGTGTGGTTAACAAAAGAGAGCTCCCAGGCATATTTCTATCAATAATTATTCAAGTTTATTGATTTGTTAATCAATTGCTAGTGTCAATGTTACTTCAAACCCTGTTTGACTGAAGAAATTTACCAAAATTTGGCATTTCAACACGGCAATCTTCCAGATCAATGGATTTTGGAGCTGGAATTAATTAAAAATCTATATTTATTTTCTTAGTGTGGTTAACAAAACAGAGCTGCCAGGCATATTTCTATCAATAATTATTCAAGTTTATTGATTTGTTAATCAATTGCTAGTGTCAATGTTACTTCAAACCCTGTTTGACTGAAGAAATTTACCAAAATTTGGCATTTCAACACGGCAATCTTCCAGATAAATGGATTTTGGAGCTGGAATTAATTCAAAATTTATATTTATTTTCTTAGTGTGGTTAACAAAACAGAGCTGCCAGGCTTATTTATATTAATAATTATTCAAGTTTATTGATTTGTTAATCAATTGCTAGTGTCAATGTATCTTCAAAACCCTGTTTGACTGAAGAAATTTACCAAAATTTGGCATTTCAACACGGCAATCTTCCAGATAAATGGATTTTGGAGCTGGAATTAATTAAAAATCTATATTTATTTTCTTAGTGTGGTAAAGAAAACAGAGTTGCCAGGCATATTTCTATCAATAATTATTCAAGTTTATTGATTTGTTAATCAATTGCTAGTGTCAATGTATCTTCAAAACCCTGTTTGACTGAAGAAATTTACCAAAATTTGGCATTTCAACACGGCAATCTTCCAGATAAATGGATTTTGGAGCTGGAATTAATTCAAAATTTATATTTATTTTCTTAATGTGGTTAACAAAACAGAGCTGCCAGGCTTATTTATATCAATGATTATTCAAGTTTATTGATTTGTTAATCAATTGCTAGTGTCAATGTATCTTCAAAACCCTGTTTAACTGAAGAAATTTACCAAAATTTGGCATTTCAACACGGCAATCTGCCAGATAAATGGATTTTGGAGCTGGAAATATTCATAATTCTTAAGAATTAATTAAAAATTTATATTTATTTTCTTAGTGTGGTTAACAAAACAGAGCTGCCAGGCTAATTTCTATCAATAATTATTCAAGTTTATTAATTTGTTAATCAATTGCTAGTGTCAATGTTTCTTCAAAACCCTGTTTGACTGAAGCAATTTACCAAAATTAGGCATTTCAACACGGCAATCTGCCAGATAAATGAATTTTGGAGCTGGAATTAATTAAAAATTTATATTTATTTTCTTAGTGTGGTTAACAAAACAGAGCTGCCAGGCTAATTTCTATCAATAATTATTCAAGTTTATTGATTTGTTAATCAATTGCTAGTGTCAATGTATCTTCAAAACCCTGTTTGACTGAAGAAATTTACCAAAATTTGGCATTTCAACACGGCAATCTTCCAGATAAATGGATTTTGGAGCTGGAATTAATTCAAAATTTATATTTATTTTCTTAATGTGGTTAACAAAACAGAGCTGCCAGGCTTATTTATATCAATGATTATTCAAGTTTATTGATTTGTTAATCAATTGCTAGTGTCAATGTATCTTCAAAACCCTGTTTAACTGAAGAAATTTACCAAAATTTGGCATTTCAACACGGCAATCTGCCAGATAAATGGATTTTGGAGCTGGAAATATTCATAATTCTTAAGAATTAATTAAAAATTTATATTTATTTTCTTAGTGTGGTTAACAAAACAGAGCTGCCAGGCTAATTTCTATCAATAATTATTCAAGTTTATTAATTTGTTAATCAATTGCTAGTGTCAATGTTTCTTCAAAACCCTGTTTGACTGAAGCAATTTACCAAAATTAGGCATTTCAACACGGCAATCTGCCAGATAAATGAATTTTGGAGCTGGAATTAATTAAAAATTTATATTTATTTTCTTAGTGTGGTTAACAAAACAGAGCTGCCAGGTTTATTTATATTAATAATTATTCAAGTTTATTGATTTGTTAATCAATTGCTAGTGTCAATGTATCTTCTAAACCCTGTTTGACTGAAGAAATTTACCAAAATTTGGCATTTCAACACGGCAATCTTCCAGATAAATGGATTTTGGAGCTGGAATTAATTAAAAATCTATATTTATTTTCTTAGTGTGGTTAACAAAAGAGAGCTGCCAGGCATATTTCTATCAATAATTATTCAAGTTTATTGATTTGTTAATGAATTACTAGTGTCAATGTTACTTCAAACCCTGTTTGACTGAAGAAATTTACCAAAATTTGGCATTTAATTCTTAAGATATAATTAAAAAATTATATTTATATTCTTAGTGTGGTTAACAAAACAGAGCTGCCAGGCTTATCGATATCAATAATTATTCAACGTTATTGATTTGTTTATCAATTGCTAGTGTCAATGTTTCTTCAAAACCCTGTTTGACTGAAGAAATTTACCAAAATTTGGCATTTCAACACGGCAATCTGCCAGATAAATGGATTTTCGAGCTTGAATTAATTCGAAATCTATATTTATTTTCCTAGTGTGGTTGACACTAGCAATTGATTAACAAATCAATAAACTTGAATAATTATAAATAGAAATATGCCTGGCAGCTCTGTTTTCTTAACCACACTAAGAAAATAAATATAGATTTTTAATTAATTCCAGCTCCAAAATCCATTGATCTGGAAGATTGCCGTGTTGAAATTCCAAATTTTGGTAAATTTCTTCAGTCAAACAGGGTTTGAAGTAACATTGACACTAGCAATTGATTAACAAATCAATAAACTTGAATAATTATTGATAGAAATATGCCTGGCAGCTCTCTTTTGTTAACCACACTAAGAAAATAAATATAGATTTTTAATTAATTCTTAAGAATTATGAATATTTCCAGCTCCAAAATCCATTTATCTGGCAGATTGCCGTGTTGAAATGCCAAATTTTGGTAAATTTCTTCAGTCAAACAGGGTTTTGAAGATACATTGACACTAGCAATTGATTAACAAATCAATAAACTTGAATAATCATTGATATAAATAAGCCTGGCAGCTCTGTTTTGTTAACCACATTAAGAAAATAAATATAAATTTTGAATTAATTCCAGCTCCAAAATCCATTTATCTGGAAGATTGCCGTGTTGAAATGCCAAATTTTGGTAAATTTCTTCAGTCAAACAGGGTTTGAAGTAACATTGACACTAGCAATTGATTAACAAATCAATAAACTTGAATAATTATTGATAGAAATATGCCTGGCAGCTCTCTTTTGTTAACCACACTAAGAAAATAAATATAGATTTTTAATTAATTCCAGCTCCAAAATCCATTTATCTGGAAGATTGCCGTGTTGAAATGCCAAATTTTGGTAAATTTCTTCAGTCAAACAGGATTTTGAAGATACATTGACACTAGCAATTGATTAACAAATCTATAAACTTGAATAATTATTAATATAAATAAGCCTGGCAGCTCTGTTTTGTTAACCACACTAAGAAAATAAATATAAATTTTTAATTAATTCCAGCTCCAAAATTCATTTATCTGGCAGATTGCCGTGTTGAAATGCCTAATTTTGGTAAATTGCTTCAGTCAAACAGGGTTTTGAAGAAACATTGACACTAGCAATTGATTAACAAATTAATAAACTTGAATAATTATTGATAGAAATTAGCCTGGCAGCTCTGTTTTGTTAACCACACTAAGAAAATAAATATAAATTTTTAATTAATTCTTAAAAATTTTGAATATTTCCAGCTCCAAAATCCATTTATCTGGCAGATTGCCGTGTTGAAATGCCAAATTTTGGTAAATTTCTTCAGTTAAACAGGGTTTTGAAGATACATTGACACTAGCAATTGATTAACAAATCAATAAAGTGAATAATCATTGATATAAATAAGCCTGGCAGCTCTGTTTTGTTAACCACATTAAGAAAATAAATATAAATTTTGAATTAATTCCAGCTCCAAAATCCATTTATCTGGAAGATTGCCGTGTTGAAATGCCAAATTTTGGTAAATTTCTTCAGTCAAACAGGGTTTGAAGTAACATTGACACTAGCAATTGATTAACAAATCAATAAACTTGAATAATTATTGATAGAAATATGCCTGACAGCTCTCTTTTGTTAACCACCCTAAGAAAATAAATATAGATTTTTAATTAATTCTTAAGAATTATGAATATTTCCAGCTCCAAAATCCATTTATCTGGCAGATTGCCGTGTTGAAATGCCAAATTTTGGTAAATTTCTTCAGTCAAACAGGGTTTTGAAGATACATTGACACTAGCAATTGATTAACAAATCAATAAACTTGAATAATCATTGATATAAATAAGCCTGGCAGCTCTGTTTTGTTAACCACATTAAGAAAATAAATATAAATTTTGAATTAATTCCAGCTCCAAAATCCATTTATCTGGAAGATTGCCGTGTTGAAATGCCAGATTTTGGTAAATTTCTTCAGTCAAACAGGGTTTGAAGTAACATTGACACTAGCAATTGATTAACAAATCAATAAACTTGAATAATTATTGATAGAAATATGCCTGGCAGCTCTCTTTTGTTAACCACACTAAGAAAATAAATATAGATTTTTAATTAATTCCAGCTCCAAAATCCATTTATCTGGAAGATTGCCGTGTTGAAATGCCAAATTTTGGTAAATTTCTTCAGTCAAACAGGGTTTTGAAGATACATTGACACTAGCAATTGATTGACAAATCAATAAACTTGAATAATTATTAATATAAATAAGCCTGGCAGCTCTGTTTTGTTAACCACACTAAGAAAATAAATATAAATTTTGAATTAATTCCAGCTCCAAAATCCATTTATCTGGCAGATTGCCGTGTTGAAATGCCAAATTTTGGTAAATTTCTCTAGTCAAACAGGATTTTGAAGATACATTGACACTAGCAATTGATTAACAAATCTATAAACTTGAATAATTATTAATATAAATAAGCCTGGCAGCTCTGTTTTGTTAACCACACTAAGAAAATAAATATAAATTTTTAATTAATTCCAGCTCCAAAATTCATTTATCTGGCAGATTGCCGTGTTGAAATGCCTAATTTTGGTAAATTGCTTCAGTCAAACAGGGTTTTGAAGAAACATTGACACTAGCAATTGATTAACAAATTAATAAACTTGAATAATTATTGATAGAAATTAGCCTGGCAGCTCTGTTTTGTTAACCACACTAAGAAAATAAATATAAATTTTTAATTAATTCTTAAGAATTATGAATATTTCCAGCTCCAAAATCCATTTATCTGGCAGATTGCCGTGTTGAAATGCCAAATTTTGGTAAATTTCTTCAGTTAAACAGGGTTTTGAAGATACATTGACACTAGCAATTGATTAACAAATCAATAAACTTGAATAATTATTGATAGAAATATGCCTGGCAGCTCTGTTTTCTTAACCACACTAAGAAAATAAATATAGATTTTTAATTAATTCCAGCTCCAAAATCCATTTATCTGGAAGATTGCCGTGTTGAAATGCCAAATTTTGGTAAATTTCTTCAGTCAAACAGGGTTTTGAAGATACATTGACACTAGCAATTGATTAACAAATCAATAAACTTGAATAATTATTAATATAAATAAGCCTGGCAGCTCTGTTTTGTTAACCACACTAAGAAAATAAATATAAATTTTGAATTAATTCCAGCTCCAAAATCCATTTATCTGGTAGATTGCCGTGTTGAAATGCCAAATTTTGGTAAATTTCTTCAGTCAAACAGGGTTTGAAGTAACATTGACACTAGCAATTGATTAACAAATCAATAAACTTGAATAATTATTGATAGAAATATGCCTGGCAGCTCTCTTTTGTTAACCACACTAAGAAAATAAATATAAATTTTTAATTAATTCTTAAGAATTATGAATATTTCCAGCTCCAAAATTCATTTATCTGGAAGATTGCCGTGTTGAAATGCCAAATTTTGGTAAATTTCTTCAGTCAAACAGGGTTTGAAGTAACATTGACACTAGCAATTGATTAACAAATCAATAAACTTGAATAATTATTGATAGAAATATGCCTTGCAGCTCTCTTTTGTTAACCACACTAAGAAAATAAATATAGATTTTTAATTAATTCCAGCTCCAAAATCCATTTATCTGGAAGATTGCCGTGTTGAAATGCCAAATTTTGGTAAATTTCTTCAGTCAAACAGGGTTTTGAAGATACATTGACACTAGCAATTGATTAACAAATCAATAAACTTGAATAATTATTGATAGAAATATGCCTGGCAGCTCTCTTTTGTTAACCACACTAAGAAAATAAATATAGATTTTTAATTAATTCCAGCTCCAAAATCCATTTATCTGGAAGATTGCCGTGTTGAAATGCCAAATTTTGGTAAATTTCTTCAGTCAAACAGGATTTTGAAGATACATTGACACTAGCAATTGATTAACAAATCTATAAACTTGAATAATTATTAATATAAATAAGCCTGGCAGCTCTGTTTTGTTAACCACACTAAGAAAATAAATATAAATTTTTAATTAATTCCAGCTCCAAAATTCATTTATCTGGCAGATTGCCGTGTTGAAATGCCTAATTTTGGTAAATTGCTTCAGTCAAACAGGGTTTTGAAGAAACATTGACACTAGCAATTGATTAACAAATTAATAAACTTGAATAATTATTGATAGAAATTAGCCTGGCAGCTCTGTTTTGTTAACCACACTAAGAAAATAAATATAAATTTTTAATTAATTCTTAAAAATTATGAATATTTCCAGCTCCAAAATCCATTTATCTGGCAGATTGCCGTGTTGAAATGCCAAATTTTGGTAAATTTCTTCAGTTAAACAGGGTTTTGAAGATACATTGACACTAGCAATTGATTAACAAATCAATAAACTTGAATAATCATTGATATAAATAAGCCTGGCAGCTCTGTTTTGTTAACCACATTAAGAAAATAAATATAAATTTTTAATTAATTCCAGCTCCAAAATCCATTTATCTGGAAGATTGCCGTGTTGAAATGCCAAATTTTGGTAAATTTCTTCAGTCAAACAGGGTTTTGAAGATACATTGACACTAGCAATTGATTAACAAATCAATAAACTTGAATAATTATTGATAGAAATATGCCTGGCAGCTCTGTTTTCTTAACCACACTAAGAAAATAAATATAGATTTTTAATTAATTCCAGCTCCAAAATCCATTTATCTGGAAGATTGCCGTTATGAAATGCCAAATTTTGGTAAATTTCTTCAGTCAAACAGGGTTTGAAGTAACATTGACACTAGCAATTGATTAACAAATCAATAAACTTGAATAATTATTGATAGAAATATGCCTGGCAGCTCTCTTTTGTTAACCACACTAAGAAAATAAATATAGATTTTTAATTAATTCTTAAGAATTATGAATATTTTCAGCTCCAAAATCCATTTATCTGGCAGATTGCCGTGTTGAAATGCCAAATTTTGGTAAATTTCTTCAGTCAAACAGGGTTTTGAAGATACATTGACACTAGCAATTGATTAACAAATCAATAAACTTGAATAATCATTGATATAAATAAGCCTGGCAGCTCTGTTTTGTTAACCACATTAAGAAAATAAATATAAATTTTGAATTAATTCCAGCTCCAAAATCCATTTATCTGGAAGATTGCCGTGTTGAAATGCCAGATTTTGGTAAATTTCTTCAGTCAAACTGGGTTTGAAGTAACATTGACACTAGCAATTGATTAACAAATCAATAAACTTGAATAATTATTGATAGAAATATGCCTGGCAGCTCTCTTTTGTTAACCACACTAAGAAAATAAATATAAATTTTGAATTAATTCCAGCTCCAAAATCCATTTATCTGGAAGATTGCCGTGTTGAAATGCCAAATTTTGGTAAATTTCTTCAGTCAAACAGGGTTTTGAAGATACATTGACACTAGCAATTGATTAACAAATCAATAAACTTGAATAATTATTAATATAAATAAGCCTGGCAGCTCTGTTTTGTTAACCACACTAAGAAAATAAATATAAATTTTGAATTAATTACAGCTCCAAAATCCATTTATCTGGCAGATTGCCGTGTTGAAATGCCAAATTTTGGTAAATTTCTCTAGTCAAACAGGATTTTGAAGATACATTGACACTAGCAATTGATTAACAAATCTATAAACTTGAATAATTATTAATATAAATAAGCCTGGCAGCTCTGTTTTGTTAACCACACTAAGAAAATAAATATAAATTTTTAATTAATTCCAGCTCCAAAATTCATTTATCTGGCAGATTGCCGTGTTGAAATGCCTAATTTTGGTAAATTGCTTCAGTCAAACAGGGTTTTGAAGAAACATTGACACTAGCAATTGATTAACAAATTAATAAACTTGAATAATTATTGATAGAAATTAGCCTGGCAGCTCTGTTTTGTTAACCACACTAAGAAAATAAATATAAATTTTTAATTAATTCTTAAGAATTATGAATATTTCCAGCTCCAAAATCCATTTATCTGGCAGATTGCCGTGTTGAAATGCCAAATTTTGGTAAATTTCTTCAGTTAAACAGGGTTTTGAAGATACATTGACACTAGCAATTGATTAACAAATCAATAAACTTGAATAATCATTGATATAAATAAGCCTGGCAGCTCTGTTTTGTTAACCACATTAAGAAAATAAATATAAATTTTGAATTAATTCCAGCTCCAAAATCCATTTATCTGGAAGATTGCCGTGTTGAAATGCCAAATTTTGGTAAATTTCTTCAGTCAAACAGGGTTTTGAAGATACATTGACACTAGCAATTGATTAACAAATCAATAAACTTGAATAAATATTGATAGAAATATGCCTGGCAGCTCTGTTTTCTTAACCACACTAAGAAAATAAATATAGATTTTTAATTAATTCCAGCTCCAAAATCCATTTATCTGGAAGATTGCCGTGTTGAAATGCCAAATTTTGGTAAATTTCTTCAGTCAAACAGGGTTTTGAAGATACATTGACACTAGCAATTGATTAACAAATCAATAAACTTGAATAATTATTAATATAAATAAGCCTGGCAGCTCTGTTTTGTTAACCACACTAAGAAAATAAATATAAATTTTGAATTAATTCCAGCTCCAAAATCCATTTATCTGGAAGATTGCCGTGTTGAAATGCCAAATTTTGGTAAATTTCTTCAGTCAAACAGGGTTTGAAGTAACATTGACACTAGCAATTGATTAACAAATCAATAAACTTGAATAATTATTAATAGAAATATGCCTGGCAACTCTCTTTTGTTAACCACACTAAGAAAATAAATATAAATTTTTAATTAATTCTTAAGAATTATGAATATTTCCAGCTCCAAAATTCATTTATCTGGAAGATTGCCGTGTTGAAATGCCAAATTTTGGTAAATTTCTTCAGTCAAACAGGGTTTGAAGTAACATTGACACTAGCAATTGATTAACAAATCAATAAACTTGAATAATTATTGATAGAAATATGCCTTGCAGCTCTCTTTTGTTAACCACACTAAGAAAATAAATATAGATTTTTAATTAATTCCAGCTCCAAAATCCATTTATCTGGAAGATTGCCGTGTTGAAATGCCTAATTTTGGTAAATTGCTTCAGTCAAACAGGGTTTTGAAGAAACATTGACACTAGCAATTGATTAACAAATTAATAAACTTGAATAATTATTGATAGAAATTAGCCTGGCAGCTCTGTTTTGTTAACCACATTAAGAAAATAAATATAAATTTTTAATTAATTCTTAAGAATTATGAATATTTCCAGCTCCAAAATCCATTTATCTGGAAGATTGCCGTGTTGAAATGCCAAATTTTGGTAAATTTCTTCAGTTAAACAGGGTTTTGAAGATACATTGACACTAGCAATTGATTAACAAATCAATAAACTTGAATAATCATTGATATAAATAAGCCTGGCAGCTCTGTTTTGTTAACCACATTAAGAAAATAAATATAAATTTTGAATTAATTCCAGCTCCAAAATCCATTTATCTGGAAGATTGCCGTGTTGAAATGCCAAATTTTGGTAAATTTCTTCAGTCAAACAGGGTTTGAAGTAACATTGACACTAGCAATTGATTAACAAATCAATAAACTTGAATAATTATTGATAGAAATATGCCTGGCAGCTCTCTTTTGTTAACCACACTAAGAAAATAAATATAGATTTTTAATTAATTCTTAAGAATTATGAATATTTCCAGCTCCAAAATCCATTTATCTGGCAGATTGCCGTGTTGAAATGCCAAATTTTGGTAAATTTCTTCAGTCAAACAGGGTTTTGAAGATACATTGACACTAGCAATTGATTAACAAATCAATAAACTTGAATAATCATTGATATAAATAAGCCTGGCAGCTCTGTTTTGTTAACCACATTAAGAAAATAAATATAAATTTTGAATTAATTCCAGCTCCAAAATCCATTTATCTGGAAGATTGCCGTGTTGAATTGCCAAATTTTGGTAAATTTCTTCAGTCAAACAGGGTTTTGAAGATACATTGACACTAGCAATTGATTAACAAATCAATAAACTTGAATAATTATTAATATAAATAAGCCTGGCAGCTCTGTTTTGTTAACCACACTAAGAAAATAAATATAAATTTTGAATTAATTCCAGCTCCAAAATCCATTTATCTGGCAGATTGCCGTGTTGAAATGCCAAATTTTGGTAAATTTCTCTAGTCAAACAGGATTTTGAAGATACATTGACACTAGCAATTGATTAACAAATCTATAAACTTGAATAATTATTAATATAAATAAGCCTGGCAGCTCTGTTTTGTTAACCACACTAAGAAAATAAATATAAATTTTTAATTAATTCCAGCTCCAAAATTCATTTATCTGGCAGATTGCCGTGTTGAAATGCCTAATTTTGGTAAATTGCTTCAGTCAAACAGGGTTTTGAAGAAACATTGACACTAGCAATTGATTAACAAATTAATAATCTTGAATAATTATTGATAGAAATTAGCCTGGCAGCTCTGTTTTGTTAACCACACTAAGAAAATAAATATAAATTTTTAATTAATTCTTAAGAATTATGAATATTTCCAGCTCCAAAATCCATTTATCTGGCAGATTGCCGTGTTGAAATGCCAAATTTTGGTAAATTTCTTCAGTTAAACAGGGTTTTGAAGATACATTGACACTAGCAATTGATTAACAAATCAATAAACTTGAATAATCATTGATATAAATAAGCCTGGCAGCTCTGTTTTGTTAACCACATTAAGAAAATAAATATAAATTTTGAATTAATTCCAGCTCCAAAATCCATTTATCTGGAAGATTGCCGTGTTGAAATGCCAAATTTTGGTAAATTTCTTCAGTCAAACAGGGTTTTGAAGATACATTGACACTAGCAATTGATTAACAAATCAATAAACTTGAATAATTATTGATAGAAATATGCCTGGCAGCTCTGTTTTCTTAACCACACTAAGAAAATAAATATAGATTTTTAATTAATTCCAGCTCCAAAATCCATTTATCTGGAAGATTGCCGTGTTGAAATGCCAAATTTTGGTAAATTTCTTCAGTCAAACAGGGTTTTGAAGATACATTGACACTAGCAATTGATTAACAAATCAATAAACTTGAATAATTATTAATATAAATAAGCCTGGCAGCTCTGTTTTGTTAACCACACTAAGAAAATAAATATAAATTTTGAATTAATTCCAGCTCCAAAATCCATTTATCTGGAAGATTGCCGTGTTGAAATGCCAAATTTTGGTAAATTTCTTCAGTCAAACAGGGTTTGAAGTAACATTGACACTAGCAATTGATTAACAAATCAATAAACTTGAATAATTATTAATAGAAATATGCCTGGCAACTCTCTTTTGTTAACCACACTAAGAAAATAAATATAAATTTTTAATTAATTCTTAAGAATTATGAATATTTCCAGCTCCAAAATTCATTTATCTGGAAGATTGCCGTGTTGAAATGCCAAATTTTGGTAAATTTCTTCAGTCAAACAGGGTTTGAAGTAACATTGACACTAGCAATTGATTAACAAATCAATAAACTTGAATAATTATTGATAGAAATATGCCTTGCAGCTCTCTTTTGTTAACCACACTAAGAAAATAAATATAGATTTTTAATTAATTCCAGCTCCAAAATCCATTTATCTGGAAGATTGCCGTGTTGAAATGCCAAATTTTGGTAAATTTCTTCAGTCAAACAGGGTTTTGAAGATACATTGACACTAGCAATTGATTAACAAATCAATAAACTTGAATAATTATTAATATAAATAAGCCTGGCAGCTCTGTTTTGTTAACCACACTAAGAAAATAAATATAAATTTTGAATTAATTCCAGCTCCAAAATCCATTTATCTGGTGTTGAAATGCCAAATTTTGGTAAATTTCTTCAGTCAAACAGGATTTTGAAGATACATTGACACTAGCAATTGATTAACAAATCTATAAACTTGAATAATTATTGATAGAAATAAGCCTGGCAGCTCTGTTTTGTTAACCACACTAATAAAATAAATATAGATTTTTAATTAATTCCAGCTCCAAAATCCATTTATCTGGAAGATTGCCGTGTTGAAATGCCTAATTTTGGTAAATTGCTTCAGTCAAACAGGGTTTTGAAGATACATTGACACTAGCAATTGATTAACAAATCTATAAACTTGAATAATTATTAATATAAATAAGCCTGGCAGCTCTGTTTTGTTAACCACACTAAGAAAATAAATATAGATTTTTAATTAATTCCAGCTCCAAAATCCATTTATCTGGAAGATTGCCGTGTTGAAATGCCAAATTTTGGTAAATTTCTTCAGTCAAACAGGGTTTTGAAGATACATTGACACTAGCAATTGATTAACAAATCAATAAACTTGAATAATCATTGATATAAATAAGCCTGGCAGCTCTGTTTTGTTAACCACATTAAGAAAATAAATATAAATTTTGAATTAATTCCAGCTCCAAAATCCATTTATCTGGAAGATTGCCGTGTTGAAATGCCAGATTTTGGTAAATTTCTTCAGTCAAACAGGGTTTGAATTAACATTGACACTAGCAATTGATTAACAAATCAATAAACTTGAATAATAATTGATAGAAATATGCCTGGCAGCTCTCTTTTGTTAACCACACTAAGAAAATAAATATAAATTTTGAATTAATTCCAGCTCCAAAATCCATTTATCTGGAAGATTGCCGTGTTGAAATGCCAAATTTTGGTAAATTTCTTCAGTCAAACAGGGTTTTGAAGATACATTGACACTAGCAATTGATTAACAAATCAATAAACTTGAATAATTATTAATATAAATAAGCCTGGCAGCTCTGTTTTGTTAACCACACTAAGAAAATAAATATAAATTTTGAATTAATTCCAGCTCCAAAATCCATTTATCTGGAAGATTGCCGTGTTGAAATGCCAAATTTTGGTAAATTTCTTCAGTCAAACAGGGTTTGAAGTAACATTGACACTAGCAATTGATTAACAAATCAATAAACTTGAATAATTATTGATAGAAATATGCCTTGCAGCTCTCTTTTGTTAACCACACTAAGAAAATAAATATAGATTTTTAATTAATTCCAGCTCCAAAATCCATTTATCTGGAAGATTGCCGTGTTGAAATGCCAAATTTTGGTAAATTTCTTCAGTCAAACAGGGTTTTGAAGATACATTGACACTAGCAATTGATTAACAAATCAATAAACTTGAATAATTATTAATATAAATAAGCCTGGCAGCTCTGTTTTGTTAACCACACTAAGAAAATAAATATAAATTTTGAATTAATTCCAGCTCCAAAATCCATTTATCTGGTGTTGAAATGCCAAATTTTGGTAAATTTCTTCAGTCAAACAGGATTTTGAAGATACATTGACACTAGCAATTGATTAACAAATCTATAAACTTGAATAATTATTGATAGAAATAAGCCTGGCAGCTCTGTTTTGTTAACCACACTAATAAAATAAATATAGATTTTTAATTAATTCCAGCTCCAAAATCCATTTATCTGGAAGATTGCCGTGTTGAAATGCCTAATTTTGGTAAATTGCTTCAGTCAAACAGGGTTTTGAAGATACATTGACACTAGCAATTGATTAACAAATCTATAAACTTGAATAATTATTAATATAAATAAGCCTGGCAGCTCTGTTTTGTTAACCACACTAAGAAAATAAATATAGATTTTTAATTAATTCCAGCTCCAAAATCCATTTATCTGGAAGATTGCCGTGTTGAAATGCCAAATTTTGGTAAATTTCTTCAGTCAAACAGGGTTTTGAAGATACATTGACACTAGCAATTGATTAACAAATCAATAAACTTGAATAATCATTGATATAAATAAGCCTGGCAGCTCTGTTTTGTTAACCACATTAAGAAAATAAATATAAATTTTGAATTAATTCCAGCTCCAAAATCCATTTATCTGGAAGATTGCCGTGTTGAAATGCCAGATTTTGGTAAATTTCTTCAGTCAAACAGGGTTTGAATTAACATTGACACTAGCAATTGATTAACAAATCAATAAACTTGAATAATAATTGATAGAAATATGCCTGGCAGCTCTCTTTTGTTAACCACACTAAGAAAATAAATATAAATTTTGAATTAATTCCAGCTCCAAAATCCATTTATCTGGAAGATTGCCGTGTTGAAATGCCAAATTTTGGTAAATTTCTTCAGTCAAACAGGGTTTTGAAGATACATTGACACTAGCAATTGATTAACAAATCAATAAACTTGAATAATTATTAATATAAATAAGCCTGGCAGCTCTGTTTTGTTAACCACACTAAGAAAATAAATATAAATTTTGAATTAATTCCAGCTCCAAAATCCATTTATCTGGAAGATTGCCGTGTTGAAATGCCAAATTTTGGTAAATTTCTTCAGTCAAACAGGGTTTGAAGTAACATTGACACTAGCAACTGATTAACAAATCAATAAACTTGAATAATTATTGATAGAAATATGCCTGGCAGCTCTCTTTTGTTAACCACACTAAGAAAATAAATATAGATTTTTAATTAATTCTTAAGAATTATGAATATTTCCAGCTCCAAAATCCATTTATCTGGCAGATTGCCGTGTTGAAATGCCAAATTTTGGTAAATTTCTTCAGTCAAACTGGGTTTGAAGTAACATTGACACTAGCAATTGATTAACAAATCAATAAACTTGAATAATTATTGATAGAAATATGCCTGGCAGCTCTCTTTTGTTAACCACACTAAGAAAATAAATATAGATTTTTAATTAATTCCAGCTCCAAAATCCATTTATCTGGAAGATTGCCGTGTTGAAATGCCAAATTTTGGTAAATTTCTTCAGTCAAACAGGGTTTTGAAGATACATTGACACTAGCAATTGATTAACAAATCTATAAACTTGAATAATTATTAATATAAATAAGCCTGGCAGCTCTGTTTTGTTAACCACACTAAGAAAATAAATATAAATTTTTAATTAATTCCAGCTCCAAAATTCATTTATCTGGCAGATTGCCGTGTTGAAATGCCTAATTTTGGTAAATTGCTTCAGTCAAACAGGGTTTTGAAGAAACATTGACACTAGCAATTGATTAACAAATTAATAATCTTGAATAATTATTGATAGAAATTAGCCTGGCAGCTCTGTTTTGTTAACCACACTAAGAAAATAAATATAAATTTTTAATTAATTCTTAAGAATTATGAATATTTCCAGCTCCAAAATCCATTTATCTGGCAGATTGCCGTGTTGAAATGCCAAATTTTGGTAAATTTCTTCAGTTAAACAGGGTTTTGAAGATACATTGACACTAGCAATTGATTAACAAATCAATAAACTTGAATAATCATTGATATAAATAAGCCTGGCAGCTCTGTTTTGTTAACCACACTAAGAAAATAAATATAAATTTTGAATTAATTCCAGCTCCAAAATCCATTTATCTGGAAGATTGCCGTGTTGAAATGCCAAATTTTGGTAAATTTCTTCAGTCAAACAGGGTTTGAAGTAACATTGACACTAGCAATTGATTAACAAATCAATAAACTTGAATAATTATTAATAGAAATATGCCTGGCAACTCTCTTTTGTTAACCACACTAAGAAAATAAATATAAATTTTTAATTAATTCTTAAGAATTATGAATATTTCCAGCTCCAAAATTCATTTATCTGGAAGATTGCCGTGTTGAAATGCCAAATTTTGGTAAATTTCTTCAGTCAAACAGGGTTTGAAGTAACATTGACACTAGCAATTGATTAACAAATCAATAAACTTGAATAATTATTGATAGAAATATGCCTTGCAGCTCTCTTTTGTTAACCACACTAAGAAAATAAATATAGATTTTTAATTAATTCCAGCTCCAAAATCCATTTATCTGGAAGATTGCCGTGTTGAAATGCCAAATTTTGGTAAATTTCTTCAGTCAAACAGGGTTTTGAAGATACATTGACACTAGCAATTAATTAACAAATCAATAAACTTGAATAATTATTAATATAAATAAGCCTGGCAGCTCTGTTTTGTTAACCACACTAAGAAAATAAATATAAATTTTGAATTAATTCCAGCTCCAAAATCCATTTATCTGGTGTTGAAATGCCAAATTTTGGTAAATTTCTTCAGTCAAACAGGATTTTGAAGATACATTGACACTAGCAATTGATTAACAAATCTATAAACTTGATTAATTATTGATAGAAATAAGCCTGGCAGCTCTGTTTTGTTAACCACACTAAGAAAATAAATATAGATTTTTAATTAATTCCAGCTCCAAAATCCATTTATCTGGAAGATTGGCTTGTTGAAATGCCTAATTTTGGTAAATTGCTTCAGTCAAACAGGGTTTTGAAGAAACATTGACACTAGCAATTGATTAACAAATCAATAAACTTGAATAATTATTGATAGAAATAAGCCTGGCAGCTCTGTTTTGTTAACCAAACTAAGAAAATAAATATAAATTTTTAATTAATTCCAGCTCCAAAATTCATTTATCTGGCAGATTGCCGTGTTGAAATGCCAAATTTTGGTAAATTGCTTCAGTCAAACAGGGTTTTGAAGAAACATTGACACTAGCAATTGATTAACAAATTAATAAACTTGAATAATTATTGATAGAAATTAGCCTGGCAGCTCTGTTTTGTTAACCACATTAAGAAAATAAATATAAATTTTTAATTAATTCTTAAGAATTATGAATATTTCCAGCTCCAAAATCCATTTATCTGGCAGATTGCCGTGTTGAAATGCCAAATTTTGGTAAATTTCTTCAGTTAAACAGGGTTTTGAAGATACGTTGACACTAGCAATTGATTAACAAATCAATAAACTTGAATAATCATTGATATAAATAAGCCTGGCAGCTCTGTTTTGTTAACCACATTAAGAAAATAAATATAAATTTTGAATTAATTCCAGCTCCAAAATCCATTTATCTGGAAGATTGCCGTGTTGAAATGCCAAATTTTGGTAAATTTCTTCAGTCAAACAGGGTTTTGAAGATACATTGACACTAGCAATTGATTAACAAATCAATAAACTTGAATAATTATTGATAGAAATATGCCTGGCAGCTCTGTTTTCTTAACCACACTAAGAAAATAAATATAGATTTTTAATTAATTCCAGCTCCAAAATCCATTTATCTGGAAGATTGCCGTGTTGAAATGCCAAATTTTGGTAAATTTCTTCAGTCAAACAGGGTTTTGAAGATACATTGACACTAGCAATTGATTAACAAATCAATAAACTTGAATAATTATTAATATAAATAAGCCTGGCAGCTCTGTTTTGTTAACCACACTAAGAAAATAAATATAAATTTTGAATTAATTCCAGCTCCAAAATCCATTTATCTGGAAGATTGCCGTGTTGAAATGCCAAATTTTGGTAAATTTCTTCAGTCAAACAGGGTTTGAAGTAACATTGACACTAGCAATTGATTAACAAATCAATAAACTTGAATAATTATTGATAGAAATATGCCTGGCAGCTCTCTTTTGTTAACCACACTAAGAAAATAAATATAAATTTTTAATTAATTCTTAAGAATTATGAATATTTCCAGCTCCAAAATTCATTTATCTGGAAGATTGCCGTGTTGAAATGCCAAATTTTGGTAAATTTCTTCAGTCAAACAGGGTTTGAAGTAACATTGACACTAGCAATTGATTAACAAATCAATAAACTTGAATAATTATTGATAGAAATATGCCTTGCAGCTCTCTTTTGTTAACCACACTAAGAAAATAAATATAGATTTTTAATTAATTCCAGCTCCAAAATCCATTTATCTGGAAGATTGCCGTGTTGAAATGCCAAATTTTGGTAAATTTCTTCAGTCAAACAGGGTTTTGAAGATACATTGACACTAGCAATTGATTAACAAATCAATAAACTTGAATAATTATTAATATAAATAAGCCTGGCAGCTCTGTTTTGTTAACCACACTAAGAAAATAAATATAAATTTTGAATTAATTCCAGCTCCAAAATCCATTTATCTGGTGTTGAAATGCCAAATTTTGGTAAATTTCTTCAGTCAAACAGGATTTTGAAGATACATTGACACTAGCAATTGATTAACAAATCTATAAACTTGAATAATTATTGATAGAAATAAGCCTGGCAGCTCTGTTTTGTTAACCACACTAAGAAAATAAATATAAATTTTTAGTTAATTCCAGCTCCAAAATCCATTTATCTGGCAGATTGCCGTGTTGAAATGCCTAATTTTGGTAAATTGCTTCAGTCAAACAGGGTTTTGAAGAAACATTGACACTAGCAATTGATTAACAAATCAATAAACTTGAATAATTATTGATAGAAATAAGCCTGGCAGCTCTGTTTTGTTAACCAAACTAAGAAAATAAATATAAATTTTTAATTAATTCCAGCTCCAAAATTCATTTATCTGGCAGATTGCCGTGTTGAAATGCCTAATTTTGGTAAATTGCTTCAGTCAAACAGGGTTTTGAAGAAACATTGACACTAGCAATTGATTAACAAATTAATAAACTTGAATAATTATTGATAGAAATTAGCCTGGCAGCTCTGTTTTGTTAACCACATTAAGAAAATAAATATAAATTTTTAATTAATTCTTAAGAATTATGAATATTTCCAGCTCCAAAATCCATTTATCTGGCAGATTGCCGTGTTGAAATGCCAAATTTTGGTAAATTTCTTCAGTTAAACAGGGTTTTGAAGATACATTGACACTAGCAATTGATTAACAAATCAATAAACTTGAATAATCATTGATATAAATAAGCCTGGCAGCTCTGTTTTGTTAACCACATTAAGAAAATAAATATAAATTTTGAATTAATTCCAGCTCCAAAATCCATTTATCTGGAAGATTGCCGTGTTGAAATGCCAAATTTTGGTAAATTTCTTCAGTCAAACAGGGTTTTGAAGATACATTGACACTAACAATTGATTAACAAATCAATAAACTTGAATAATTATTGATAGAAATATGCCTGGCAGCTCTGTTTTCTTAACCACACTAAGAAAATAAATATAGATTTTTAATTAATTCCAGCTCCAAAATCCATTTATCTGGAAGATTGCCGTGTTGAAATGCCAAATTTTGCTAAATTTCTTCAGTCAAACAGGGTTTTGAAGATACATTGACACTAGCAATTGATTAACAAATCAATAAACTTGAATAATTATTAATATAAATAAGCCTGGCAGCTCTGTTTTGTTAACCACACTAAGAAAATAAATATACATTTTGAATTAATTCCAGCTCCAAAATCCATTTATCTGGAAGATTGCCGTGTTGAAATGCCAAATTTTGGTACATTTCTTCAGTCAAACAGGGTTTGAAGTAACATTGACACTAGCAATTGATTAACAAATCAATAAACTTGAATAATTATTGATAGAAATATGCCTGGCAGCTCTCTTTTGTTAACCACACTAAGAAAATAAATATAGATTTTTAATTAATTCCAGCTCCAAAATACATTTATCTGGAAGATTGCCGTGTTGAAATGCCAAATTTTGGTAAATTTCTTCAGTCAAACAGGGTTTTGAAGAAACATTGACACTAGCAATTGATAAACAAATCAATAACGTTGAATAATTATTGATATCGATAAGCCTGGCAGCTCTGTTTTGTTAACCACACTAAGAATATAAATATAATTTTTTAATTATATCTTAAGAATTATGAATATTTCCAGCTCCAAAATCCATTTATCTGGCAGATTGCCGTGTTGAAATGCCATATTTTGGTAAATTTCTTCAGTCAAACAGGGTTTTGAAGAAACATTGACACTAGCAATTGATAAACAAATCAATAACGTTGAATAATTATTGATATCGATAAGCCTGGCAGCTCTGTTTTGTTAACCACACTAAGAATATAAATATAATTTTTTAATTATATCTTAAGAATTATGAATATTTCCAGCTCCAAAATCCATTTATCTGGAAGATTGCCGTGTTGAAATGCCAAATTTTGGTAAATTTCTTCAGTCAAACAGGGTTTGAAGTAACATTGACACTAGCAATTGATTAACAAATCAATAAACTTGAATAATTATTGATAGAAATATGCCTGGCAGCTCTCTTTTGTTAACCACACTAAGAAAATAAATATAGATTTTTAATTAATTCCAGCTCCAAAATCCATTTATCTGGAAGATTGCCGTGTTGAAATGCGAAATTTTGGTAAATTTCTTCAGTCAAACAGGATTTTGAAGATACATTGACACTAGCAATTGATTAACAAATCTATAAACTTGAATAATTATTGATAGAAATAAGCCTGGCAGCTCTGTTTTGTTAACCACACTAAGAAAATAAATATAAATTTTTAATTAATTCCAGCTCCAAAATCCATTTATCTGGCAGATTGCCGTGTTGAAATGCCTAATTTTGGTAAATTGCTTCAGTCAAACAGGGTTTTGAAGAAACATTGACACTAGCAATTGATTAACAAATCAATAAACTTGAATAATTATTGATAGAAATAAGCCTGGTAGCTCTGTTTTGTTAACCAAACTAAGAAAATAAATATAAATTTTTAATTAATTCCAGCTCCAAAATTCATTTATCTGGCAGATTGCCGTGTTGAAATGCCAAATTTTGGTAAATTTCTTCAGTCAAACAGGGTTTTGAAGAAACATTGAAACTAGCAATTGATTAACAAATCAATAAACTTGATTAATTATTGATATAAATAAGCCTGGCAGCTCTGTTTTGTTAACCACACTAAGAAAATTAATATAAATTTTGAACTAATTCTTAAGAATTATGAATATTTCCTGCTCCAAAATCCATTCATCTGGCAGATTGCCGTGTTGAAATGCCAAATTTTGGTAAATTTCTTCAGTCAAACAGGGTTTTGAAGAAACATTGTCACTAACAATTGATTAACAAATCAATAAATTTGAATAATTATTAATAGAAATAAACCTGGCAGTTCTGTTTTGTTAATTACACTAAGAAAATAAATATAGATTTCGAATTAATTCCAGCTCCAAAATCCATTTATCTGGCAGTTTGCCGTGTTGAAATGCCAAATTTTGGTAAATTTCTTCAGTCAAACAGGGTTTTGAAGAAACATTGACACTAGCAATTGATAAACAAATCAATAACGTTGAATAATTATTGATATCGATAAGCCTGGCAGCTCTGTTTTGTTAACCACACTAAGAATATAAATATAATTTTTTAATTATATCTTAAGAATTATGAATATTTCCAGCTCCAAAATCCATTTATCTGGCAGATTGCCGTGTTGAAATGCCATATTTTGGTAAATTTCTTCAGTCAAACAGGGTTTTGAAGAAACATTGACACTAGCAATTGATTAACAAATCAATAAACTTGATTAATTATTGATATAAATAAGCCTGGCAGCTCTGTTTTGTTAACCACACTAAGAAAATTAATATAAATTTTGAACTAATTCTTAAGAATTATGAATATTTCCTGCTCCAAAATCCATTCATCTGGCAGATTGCCGTGTTGAAATGCCAAATTTTGGTAAATTTCTTCAGTCAAACAGGGTTTTGAAGAAACATTGTCACTAACAATTGATTAACAAATCAATAAATTTGAATAATTATTAATAGAAATAAACCTGGCAGTTCTGTTTTGTTAATTACACTAAGAAAATAAATATAGATTTCGAATTAATTCCAGCTCCAAAATCCATTTATCTGGCAGTTTGCCGTGTTGAAATGCCAAATTTTGGTAAATTTCTTCAGTCAAACAGGGTTTTGAAGAAACATTGACACTAGCAATTGATAAACAAATCAATAACGTTGAATAATTATTGATATCGATAAGCCTGGCAGCTCTGTTTTGTTAACCACACTAAGAATATAAATATAATTTTTTAATTATATCTTAAGAATTATGAATATTTCCAGCTCCAAAATCCTTTTATCTGGCAGATTGCCGTGTTGAAATGCCATATTTTGGTAAATTTCTTCAGTCAAACAGGGTTTTGAAGAAACATTGACACTAGCAATTGATTAACAAATCAATAAACTTGATTAATTATTGATATAAATAAGCCTGGCAGCTCTGTTTTGTTAATTACACTAAGAAAATAAATATAGATTTCGAATTAATTCCAGCTCCAAAATCCATTTATCTGGCAGATTGCAGTGTTGAAATGCCACATTTTGGTAAATTTCTTCAGTCAAACAGGGTTTTGAAGAAACATTGAAACTAGCAATTGATTAACAAATCAATAACGTTGAATAATTATTGATATCGATAAGCCTGGCAGCTCTGTTTTGTTAACCACACTAAGAATATAAATATAATTTTTTAATTATATCTTAAGAATTATGAATATTTCCAGCTCCAAAATCCATTTATCTGGCAGTTTGCCGTGTTGAAATGCCAAATTTTGGTAAATTTCTTCAGTCAAACAGGGTTTTGAAGAAACATTGAAACTAGCAATTGATTAACAAATCAATAAACTTGATTAATTATTGATATAAATAAGCCTGGCAGCTCTGTTTTGTTAACCACACTAAGAAAATTAATATAAATTTTGAACTAATTCTTAAGAATTATGAATATTTCCAGCTCCAAAATCCATTTATCTGGCAGATTGCCGTGTTGAAATGCCAAATTTTGGTAAATTTCTTCAGTCAAACAGGGTTTTGAAGAAACATTGACACTAGCAATTGATTAACAAATCAATAAACTTGAATAATTATTGATGGAAATAAGCCTGGCAGCTCTGTTTTGTTAACCACACTAAGAATATAAATATAATTTTTTAATTATATCTTAAGAATTATGAATATTTTTAGCTCCAAAATCCATTTATCTTTCAGATTGCCGTGTTGAAATGCCATATTTTGGTAAATTTCTTCAGTCAAACAGGGTTTTTAAGAAACATTGACACTAGCAATTGATTAATAAATCAATAAACTTGAATAATTATTGATAGAAATAAGCCTGGCAGCTCTGTTTTGTTAACCACACTAAGAAAATAAATATAGATTTCGAATTAATTCCAGCTCCAAAATCCATTTATCTGGCAGATTGCCGTGTTGAAATGCCAAATTTTGGTAAATTTCTTCAGTCAAACAGGGTTTTGAAGAAACATTGACACTAGCAATTGATTAACAAATCAATAAACTTGAATAATTATTGATATCAATAAACCTGGCAGCTCTGTATTGTTAACCACACAAAGAAAATAAATATAAATTTTGAATTAATTGTTAAGAATTATGAATATTTCCTGCTCCAAAATCCATTCATCTGGCAGATTGCCGTGTTGAAATGCCAAATTTTGGTAAATTTCTTCAGTCAAACAGGGTTTTGAAGAAACATTGTCACTAGCAATTGATTAACAAATCAATAAACTTGAATAATTATTGATAGAAATAAGCCTGGCAGCTCTGTTTTGTTAACCACACTAGGAAAATAAATATAGATTTCGAATTAATTCAAGCTCGAAAATCCATTTATCTGGCAGATTGCCGTGTTGAAATGCCAAATTTTGGTAAATTTCTTCAGTCAAACAGGGTTTTGAAGAAACATTGAAACTAGCAATTGATTAACAAATCAATAAACTTGATTAATTATTGATATAAATAAGCCTGGCAGCTCTGTTTTGTTAACCACACTAAGAAAATTAATATAAATTTTGAACTAATTCTTAAGAATTATGAATATTTCCAGCTCCAAAATCCATTTATCTGGCAGATTGCCGTGTTGAAATGCCAAATTTTGGTAAATTTCTTCAGTCAAACAGGGTTTTGAAGAAACATTGACACTAGCAATTGATTAACAAATCAATAAACTTGAATAATTATTGATGGAAATAAGCCTGGCAGCTCTGTTTTGTTAACCACACTAAGAATATAAATATAATTTTTTAATTATATCTTAAGAATTATGAATATTTCCAGCTCCAAAATCCATTTATCTTTCAGATTGCCGTGTTGAAATGCCATATTTTGGTAAATTTCTTCAGTCAAACAGGGTTTTTAAGAAACATTGACACTAGCAATTGATTAACAAATCAATAAACTTGAATAATTATTGATAGAAATAAGCCTGGCAGCTCTGTTTTGTTAACCACACTAAGAAAATAAATATAGATTTCGAATTAATTCCAGCTCCAAAATCCATTTATCTGGCAGATTGCCGTGTTGAAATGCCAAATTTTGGTAAATTTCTTCAGTCAAACAGGGTTTTGAAGAAACATTGACACTAGCAATTGATTAACAAATCAATAAACTTGAATAATTATTGATATCAATAAACCTGGCAGCTCTGTATTGTTAACCACACAAAGAAAATAAATATAAATTTTGAATTAATTGTTAAGAATTATGAATATTTCCTGCTCCAAAATCCATTCATCTGGCAGATTGCCGTGTTTAAATGCCAAATTTTGGTAAATTTCTTCAGTCAAACAGGGTTTTGAAGAAACATTGTCACTAGCAATTGATTAACAAATCAATAAACTTGAATAATTATTGATAGAAATAAGCCTGGCAGCTCTGTTTTGTTAACCACACTAGGAAAATAAATATAGATTTCGAATTAATTCAAGCTCGAAAATCCATTTATCTGGCAGATTGCCGTGTTGAAATGCCAAATTTTGGTAAATTTCTTCAGTCAAACAGGGTTTTGAAGAAACATTGACACTAGCAATTGATAAACAAATCAATAACGTTGAATAATTATTGATATCGATAAGCCTGGCAGCTCTGTTTTGTTAACCACACTAAGAATATAAATATAATTTTTTAATTATATCTTAAGAATAATGAATATTTCCAGCTCCAAAATCCATTTATCTGGCAGATTGCCGTGTTGAAATGCCATATTTTGGTAAATTTCTTCAGTCAAACAGGGTTTTGAAGAAACATTGACACTAGCAATTGATTAACAAATCAATAAACTTGATTAATTATTAATATAAATAAGCCTGGCAGCTCTGTTTTGTTAATAACACTAAGAAAATAAATATAGATTTCGAATTAATTCCAGCTCCAAAATCCATTTATCTGGCAGTTTGCCGTGTTGAAATGCCAAATTTTGGTAAATTTCTTCAGTCAAACAGGGTTTTGAAGAAACATTGACACTAGCAATTGATAAACAAATCAATAACGTTGAATAATTATTGATATCGATAAGCCTGGCAGCTCTGTTTTGTTAACCACACTAAGAATATAAATATAATTTTTTAATTATATCTTAAGAATTATGAATATTTCCAGCTCCAAAATCCATTTATCTGGCAGATTGCCGTGTTGAAATGCCATATTTTGGTAAATTTCTTCAGTCAAACAGGGTTTTGAAGAAACATTGACACTAGCAATTGATTAACAAATCAATAAACTTGATTAATTATTGATATAAATAAGCCTGGCAGCTCTGTTTTGTTAATTACACTAAGAAAATAAATATAGATTTCGAATTAATTCCAGCTCCAAAATCCATTTATCTGGCAGTTTGCCGTGTTGAAATGCCAAATTTTGGTAAATTTCTTCAGTCAAACAGGGTTTTGAAGAAACATTGACACTAGCAATTGATAAACAAATCAATAACGTTGAATAATTATTGATATCGATAAGCCTGGCAGCTCTGTTTTGTTAACCACACTAAGAATATAAATATAATTTTTTAATTATATCTTAAGAATTATGAATATTTCCAGCTCCAAAATCCATTTATCTTTCAGATTGCCGTCATGAAATGCCATATTTTGGTAAATTTCTTCAGTCAAACAGGGTTTTTAAGAAACACTGACACTAGCAATTGATTAACAAATCAATAAACTTGAATAATTATTGATAGAAATAAGCCTGGCAGCTCTGTTTTGTTAACCACACTAAGAAAATAAATATAGATTTCGAATTAATTCCAGCTCCAAAATCCATTTATCTGGCAGATTGCCGTGTTGAAATGCCAAATTTTGGTAAATTTCTTCAGTCAAACAGGGTTTTGAAGAAACATTGACACTAGCAATTGATTAACAAATCAATAAACTTGAATAATTATTTATATCAATAAACCTGGCAGCTCTGTATTGTTAACCACACAAAGAAAATAAATATAAATTTTGAATTAATGGTTAAGAATTATGAATATTTCCTGCTCCAAAATCCATTCAACTGGCAGTTTGCCGTGTTGAAATGCCAAATTTTGGTAAATTTCTTCAGTCAAACAGGGTTTTGAAGAAACATTGACACTAGCAATTGATAAACAAATCAATAACGTTGAATAATTATTGATATCGATAAGCCTGGCAGCTCTGTTTTGTTAACCACACTAAGAATATAAATATAATTTTTTAATTATATCTTAAGAATTATGAATATTTCCAGCTCCAAAATCCATTTATCTTTCAGATTGCCGTCATGAAATGCCATATTTTGGTAAATTTCTTCAGTCAAACAGGGTTTTTAAGAAACACTGACACTAGCAATTGATTAACAAATCAATAAACTTGAATAATTATTGATAGAAATAAGCCTGGCAGCTCTGTTTTGTTAACCACACTAAGAAAATAAATATAGATTTCGAATTAATTCCAGCTCCAAAATCCATTTATCTGGCAGATTGCCGTGTTGAAATGCCAAATTTTGGTAAATTTCTTCAGTCAAACAGGGTTTTGAAGAAACATTGACACTAGCAATTGATTAACAAATCAATAAACTTGAATAATTATTGATAGAAATAAGCCTGGCAGCTCTGTTTTGTTAACCACACTAGGAAAATAAATATAGATTTCGAATTAATTCAAGCTCGAAAATCCATTTATCTGGCAGATTGCCGTGTTGAAATGCCAAATTTTGGTAAATTTCTTCAATCAAACAGGGTTTTGAAGAAACATTGACACTAGCAATTGATAAACAAATCAATAACGTTGAATAATTATTGATATCGATAAGCCTGGCAGCTCTATTTTGTTAACCACACTAAGAATATAAATATAATTCATTAATTATATCTTAAGAATTATGAATATTTCCAGCTCCAAAATCCATTTATCTGGCAGATTGCCGTGTTGAAATGCCATATTTTGGTAAATTTCTTCAGTCAAACAGGGTTTTGAAGAAACATTGACACTAGCAATTGATTAACAAATCAATAAACTTGATTAATTATTGATATAAATAAGCCTGGCAGCTCTGTTTTGTTAATTACACTAAGAAAATAAATATAGATTTCGAATTAATTCCAGCTCCAAAATCCATTTATCTGGCAGTTTGCCGTGTTGAAATGCCAAATTTTGGTAAATTTCTTCAGTCAAATAGGGTTTTGAAGAAACATTGACACTAGCAATTGATAAACAAATCAATAACGTTGAATAATTATTGATATCGATAAGCCTGGCAGCTCTGTTTTGTTAACCACACTAAGAATATAAATATAATTTTTTAATTATATCTTAAGAATTATGAATATTTCCAGCTCCAAAATCCATTTATCTGGCAGATTGCCGTGTTGAAATGCCATATTTTGGTAAATTTCTTCAGTCAAACAGGGTTTTGAAGAAACATTGACACTAGCAATTGATAAACAAATCAATAACGTTGAATAATTATTGATATCGATAAGCCTGGCAGCTCTGTTTTGTTAACCACACTAAGAATATAAATATAATTTTTTAATTATATCTTAAGAATTATGAATATTTCCAGCTCCAAAATCCATTTATCTGGCAGATGGCCGTGTTGAAATGCCATATTTTGGTAAATTTCTTCAGTCAAACAGGGTTTTGAAGAAACATTGACACTAGCAATTGATTAACAAATCAATAAACTTGATTAATTATTGATATAAATAAGCCTGGCAGCTCTGTTTTGTTAATTACACTAAGAAAATAAATATAGATTTCGAATTAATTCCAGCTCCAAAATCCATTTATCTGGCAGTTTGCCGTGTTGAAATGCCAAATTTTGGTAAATTTCTTCAGTCAAACAGGGTTTTGAAGAAACATTGACACTAGCAATTGATTAACAAATCAATAAACTTGAATAATTATTGATAGAAATAAGCCTGGCAGCTCTGTTTTGTTAACCACACTAAGAAAATAAATATAGATTTCGAATTAATTCAAGCTCCAAAATCCATTTATCTGGCAGATTGCCGTGTTGAAATGCCACATTTTGGTAAATTTCTTCAGTCAAACAGGGTTTTGAAGAAACATTGACACTAGCAGTTGATAAACAAATCAATAACGTTGAATAAAATTGATATCAATAAGCCTGGCAGCTCTGTTTTGTTAACCACACTAAGAATATAAATATAATTTTTAAATTATATCTTAAGAATTATGAATATTTCCAGCTCCAAAATCCATTTATCTTTCAGATTGCCGTGTTGAAATGCCATATTTTGGTAAATTTCTTCAGTCAAACAGGGTTTTTAAGAAACATTGACACTAGCAATTGATTAACAAATCAATAAACTTGAATAATTATTGATAGAAATAAGCCTGGCAGCTCTGTTTTGTTAACCACACTAAGAAAATAAATATAGATTTCGAATTAATTCCAGCTCCAAAATCCATTTATCTGGCAGATTGCCGTGTTGAAATGCCAAATTTTGGTAAATTTCTTCAGTCAAACAGGGTTTTGAAGAAACATTGACACTAGCAATTGATAACAAATCAATAAACTTGAATAATTATTGATATCAATAAACCTGGCAGCTCTGTATTGTTAACCACACAAAGAAAATAAATATAAATTTTGAATTAATTGTTAAGAATTATGAATATTTCCTGCTCCAAAATCCATTCATCTGGCAGATTGCCGTGTTGAAATGCCAAATTTTGGTAAATTTCTTCAGTCAAGCAGGGTTTTGAAGAAACATTGTCACTAGCAATTGATTAACAAATCAATAAACTTGAATAATTATTGATAGAAATAAGCCTGGCAGCTCTGTTTTGTTAACCACACTAGGAAAATAAATATAGATTTCGAATTAATTCAAGCTCGAAAATCCATTTATCTGGCAGATTGCCGTGTTGAAATGCCAAATTTTGGTAAATTTCTTCAGTCAAACAGGGTTTTGAAGAAACATTGACACTAGCAATTGATAAACAAATCAATAACGTTGAATAATTATTGATATCGATAAGCCTGGCAGCTCTGTTTTGTTAACCACACTAAGAATATAAATATAATTTTTAAATTATATCTTAAGAATTATGAATATTTCCAGCTCCAAAATCCATTTATCTTTCAGATTGCCGTGTTGAAATGCCATATTTTGGTAAATTTCTTCAGTCAAACAGGGTTTTTAAGAAACATTGACACTAGCAATTTATTAACAAATCAATAAACTTGAATAATTATCGATAGAAATAAGCCTGGCAGCTCTGTTTTGTTAACCACACTAAGAAAATAAATATAGATTTCGAATTAATTCCAGCTCCAAAATCCATTTATCTGGCAGATTGCCGTGTTGAAATGCCAAATTTTGGTAAATTTCTTCAGTCAAACAGGGTTTTGAAGAAACATTGACACTAGCAATTGATTAACAAATCAATAAACTTGAATAATTATTGATATCAATAAACCTGGCAGCTCTGTATTGTTAACCACACAAAGAAAATAAATATAAATTTTGAATTAATTGTTAAGAATTATGAATATTTCCTGCTCCAAAATCCATTCATCTGGCAGATTGCCGTGTTGAAATGCCAAATTTTGGTAAATTTCTTCAGTCAAGCAGGGTTTTGAAGAAACATTGACACTAGCAATTGATTAACAAATCAATAAACTTGAATAATCATTGATATAAATAAGCCTGGCAGCTCTGTTTTGTTAACCACATTAAGAAAATAAATATAAATTTTGAATTAATTCCAGCTCCAAAATCCATTTATCTGGAAGATTGCCGGTTTGAAATGCCAAATTTTGGTAAATTTCTTCAGTCAAACAGGGTTTGAAGTAACATTGACACTAGCAATTGATTAACAAATCAATAAACTTGAATAATTATTGATAGAAATATGCCTGGCAGCTCTCTTTTGTTAACCACACTAAGAAAATAAATATAGATTTTTAATTAATTCCAGCTCCAAAATCCATTTATCTGGAAGATTGCCGTGTTGAAATGCCAAATTTTGGTAAATTTCTTCAGTCAAACAGGATTTTGAAGATACATTGACACTAGCAATTGATTAACAAATCTATAAACTTGAATAATTATTGATAGAAATAAGCCTGGCAGCTCTGTTTTGTTAACCACACTAAGAAAATAAATATAAATTTTTAATTAATTCCAGCTCCAAAATCCATTTATCTGGCAGATTGCCGTGTTGAAATGCCTAATTTTGGTAAATTGCTTCAGTCAAACAGGGTTTTGAAGAAACATTGACACTAGCAATTGATTAACAAATCAATAAACTTGAATAATTATTGATAGAAATAAGCCTGGTAGCTCTGTTTTGTTAACCAAACTAAGAAAATAAATATAATTTTTTAATTATATCTTAAGAATTATGAATATTTCCAGCTCCAAAATCCATTTATCTGGCAGATTGCCGTGTTGAAATGCCATATTTTGGTAAATTTCTTCAGTCAAACAGGGTTTTGAAGAAACATTGACACTAGCAATTGATTAACAAATCAATAAACTTGATTAATTATTGATATAAATAAGCCTGGCAGCTCTGTTTTGTTAATTACACTAAGAAAATAAATATAGATTTCGAATTAATTCCAGCTCCAAAATCCATTTATCTGGCAGATTGCAGTGTTGAAATGCCACATTTTGGTAAATTTCTTCAGTCAAACAGGGTTTTGAAGAAACATTGAGACTAGCAATTGATTAACAAATCAATAAACTTGATTAATTATTGATATAAATAAGCCTGGCAGCTCTGTTTTGTTAACCACACTAAGAAAATTAATATAAATTTTGAACTAATTCTTAAGAATTATGAATATTTCCAGCTCCAAAATCCATTTATCTGGCAGTTTGCCGTGTTGAAATGCCAAATTTTGGTAAATTTCTTCAGTCAAACAGGGTTTTGAAGAAACATTGAGACTAGCAATTGATTAACAAATCAATTAACTTGATTAATTATTGATATAAATAAGCCTGGCAGCTCTGTTTTGTTAACCACACTAAGAAAATTAATATAAATTTTGAACTAATTCTTAAGAATTATGAATATTTCCAGCTCCAAAATCCATTTATCTGGCAGATTGCCGTGTTGAAATGCCAAATTTTGGTAAATTTCTTCAGTCAAACAGGGTTTTGAAGAAACATTGACACTAGCAATTGATTAACAAATCAATAAACTTGAATAATTATTGATGGAAATAAGCCTGGCAGCTCTGTTTTGTTAACCACACTAAGAATATAAATATAATTTTTTAATTATATCTTAAGAAATATGAATATTTCCAGCTCCAAAATCCATTTATCTTTCAGATTGCCGTGTTGAAATGCCATATTTTGGTAAATTTCTTCAGTCAAACAGGGTTTTGAAGAAACATTGACACTAGCAATTGATTAACAAATCAATAAACTTGAATAATTATTGATAGAAATAAGCCTGGCAGCTCTGTTTTGTTAACCACACTAAGAATATAAATATAATTTTTTAATTATATCTTAAGAATTATGAATATTTCCAGCTCCAAAATCCATTTATCTGGCAGATTGCCGTGTTGAAATGCCATATTTTGGTAAATTTCTTCAGTCAAACAGGGTTTTGAAGAAACATTGACACTAGCAATTGATTAACAAATCAATAAACTTGAATAATTATTGATAGAAATAAGCCTGGCAGCTCTGTTTTGTTAACCACACTAAGAAAATAAATATAGATTTCGAATTAATTCAAGCTCCAAAATCCATTTATCTGGCAGATTGCCGTGTTGAAATGCCACATTTTGGTAAATTTCTTCAGTCAAACAGGGTTTTGAAGAAACATTGACACTAGCAGTTGATAAACAAATCAATAACGTTGAATAATTATTGATATCGATAAGCCTGGCAGCTCTGTTTTGTTAACCACACTAAGAATATAAATATAATTTTTAAATTATATCTTAAGAATTATGAATATTTCCAGCTCCAAAATCCATTTATCTTTCAGATTGCCGTGTTGAAATGCCATATTTTGGTAAATTTCTTCAGTCAAACAGGGTTTTTAAGAAACATTGACACTAGCAATTGATTAACAAATCAATAAACTTGAATAATTATTGATAGAAATAAGCCTGGCAGCTCTGTTTTGTTAACCACACTAAGAAAATAAATATAGATTTCGAATTAATTCCAGCTCCAAAATCCATTTATCTGGCAGATTGCCGTGTTGAAATGCCAAATTTTGGTAAATTTCTTCAGTCAAACAGGGTTTTGAAGAAACATTGACACTAGCAATTGATTAACAAATCAATAAACTTGAATAATTATTGATATCAATAAACCTGGCAGCTCTGTATTGTTAACCACACAAAGAAAATAAATATAAATTTTGAATTAATTGTTAAGAATTATGAATATTTCCTGCTCCAAAATCCATTCATCTGGCAGATTGCCGTGTTGAAATGCCAAATTTTGGTAAATTTCTTCAGTCAAGCAGGGTTTTGAAGAAACATTGTCACTAGCAATTGATTAACAAATCAATAAACTTGAATAATTATTGATAGAAATAAGCCTGGCAGCTCTGTTTTGTTAACCACACTAGGAAAATAAATATAGATTTCGAATTAATTCAAGCTCGAAAATCCATTTATCTGGCAGATTGCCGTGTTGAAATGCCAAATTTTGGTAAATTTCTTCAGTCAAACAGGGTTTTGAAGAAACATTGACACTAGCAATTGATAAACAAATCAATAACGTTGAATAATTATTGATATCGATAAGCCTGGCAGCTCTGTTTTGTTAACCACCCTAAGAATATAAATATAATTTTTAAATTATATCTTAAGAATTATGAATATTTCCAGCTCCAAAATCCATTTATCTTTCAGATTGCCGTGTTGAAATGCCATATTTTGGTAAATTTCTTCAGTCAAACAGGGTTTTTAAGAAACATTGACACTAGCAATTGATTAACAAATCAATAAACTTGAATAATTATTGATAGAAATAAGCCTGGCAGCTCTGTTTTGTTAACCACACTAAGAAAATAAATATAGATTTCGAATTAATTCCAGCTCCAAAATCCATTTATCTGGCAGATTGCCGTGTTGAAATGCCAAATTTTGGTAAATTTCTTCAGTCAAACAGGGTTTTGACGAAACATTGACACTAGCAATTGATTAACAAATCAATAAACTTGAATAATTATTGATATCAATAAACCTGGCAGCTCTGTATTGTTAACCACACAAAGAAAATAAATATAAATTTTGAATTAATTGTTAAGAATTATGAATATTTCCTGCTCCAAAATCCATTCATCTGGCAGATTGCCGTGTTGAAATGCCAAATTTTGGTAAATTTCTTCAGTCAAGCAGGGTTTTGAAGAAACATTGACACTAGCAATTGATTAACAAATCAATAAACTTGAATAATCATTGATATAAATAAGCCTGGCAGCTCTGTTTTGTTAACCACATTAAGAAAATAAATATAAATTTTGAATTAATTCCAGCTCCAAAATCCATTTATCTGGAAGATTGCCGTGTTGAAATGCCAAATTTTGGTAAATTTCTTCAGTCAAACAGGGTTTGAAGTAACATTGACACTAGCAATTGATTAACAAATCAATAAACTTGAATAATTATTGATAGAAATATGCCTGGCAGCTCTCTTTTGTTAACCACACTAAGAAAATAAATATAGATTTTTAATTAATTCCAGCTCCAAAATCCATTTATCTGGAAGATTGCCGTGTTGAAATGCCAAATTTTGGTAAATTTCTTCAGTCAAACAGGATTTTGAAGATACATTGACACTAGCAATTGATTAACAAATCTATAAACTTGAATAATTATTGATAGAAATAAGCCTGGCAGCTCTGTTTTGTTAACCAAACTAAGAAAATAAATATAAATTTTTAATTAATTCCAGCTCCAAAATTCATTTATCTGGCAGATTGCCGTGTTGAAATGCCAAATTTTGGTAAATTTCTTTAGTCAAACAGGGTTTTGAAGAAACATTGAAACTAGCAATTGATTAACAAATCAATAAACTTGATTAATTATTGATATAAATAAGCCTGGCAGCTCTGTTTTGTTAACCACACTAAGAAAATTAATATAAATTTTGAACTAATTCTTAAGAATTATGAATATTTCCTGCTCCAAAATCCATTCATCTGGCAGATTGCCGTGTTGAAATGCCAAATTTTGGTAAATTTCTTCAGTCAAACAGGGTTTTGAAGAAACATTGTCACTAACAATTGATTAACAAATCAATAAATTTGAATAATTATTAATAGAAATAAACCTGGCAGTTCTGTTTTGTTAATTACACTAAGAAAATAAATATAGATTTCGAATTAATTCCAGCTCCAAAATCCATTTATCTGGCAGTTTGCCGTGTTGAAATGCCAAATTTTGGTAAATTTCTTCAGTCAAACAGGGTTTTGAAGAAACATTGACACTAGCAATTGATAAACAAATCAATAACGTTGAATAATTATTGATATCGATAAGCCTGGCAGCTCTGTTTTGTTAACCACACTAAGAATATAAATATAATTTTTTAATTATATCTTAAGAATTATGAATATTTCCAGCTCCAAAATCCATTTATCTGGCAGATTGCCGTGTTGAAATGCCATATTTTGGTAAATTTCTTCAGTCAAACAGGGTTTTGAAGAAACATTGACACTAGCAATTGATTAACAAATCAATAAACTTGATTAATTATTGATATAAATAAGCCTGGCAGCTCTGTTTTGTTAACCACACTAAGAAAATTAATATAAATTTTGAACTAATTCTTAAGAATTATGAATATTTCCTGCTCCAAAATCCATTCATCTGGCAGATTGCCGTGTTGAAATGCCAAATTTTGGTAAATTTCTTCAGTCAAACAGGGTTTTGAAGAAACATTGTCACTAACAATTGATTAACAAATCAATAAATTTGAATAATTATTAATAGAAATAAACCTGGCAGTTCTGTTTTGTTAATTACACTAAGAAAATAAATATAGATTTCGAATTAATTCCAGCTCCAAAATCCATTTATCTGGCAGTTTGCCGTGTTGAAATGCCAAATTTTGGTAAATTTCTTCAGTCAAACAGGGTTTTGAAGAAACATTGACACTAGCAATTGATAAACAAATCAATAACGTTGAATAATTATTGATATCGATAAGCCTGGCAGCTCTGTTTTGTTAACCACACTAAGAATATAAATATAATTTTTTAATTATATCTTAAGAATTATGAATATTTCCAGCTCCAAAATCCATTTATCTGGCAGATTGCCGTGTTGAAATGCCATATTTTGGTAAATTTCTTCAGTCAAACAGGGTTTTGAAGAAACATTGACACTAGCAATTGATTAACAAATCAATAAACTTGATTAATTATTGATATAAATAAGCCTGGCAGCTCTGTTTTGTTAATTACACTAAGAAAATAAATATAGATTTCGAATTAATTCCAGCTCCAAAATCCATTTATCTGGCAGATTGCAGTGTTGAAATGCCACATTTTGGTAAATTTCTTCAGTCAAACAGGGTTTTGAAGAAACATTGAAACTAGCAATTGATTAACAAATCAATAACGTTGAATAATTATTGATATCGATAAGCCTGGCAGCTCTGTTTTGTTAACCACACTAAGAATATAAATATAATTTTTTAATTATATCTTAAGAATTATGAATATTTCCAGCTCCAAAATCCATTTATCTGGCAGTTTGCCGTGTTGAAATGCCAAATTTTGGTAAATTTCTTCAGTCAAACAGGGTTTTGAAGAAACATTGAAACTAGCAATTGATTAACAAATCAATAAACTTGATTAATTATTGATATAAATAAGCCTGGCAGCTCTGTTTTGTTAACCACACTAAGAAAATTAATATAAATTTTGAACTAATTCTTAAGAATTATGAATATTTCCAGCTCCAAAATCCATTTATCTGGCAGATTGCCGTGTTGAAATGCCAAATTTTGGTAAATTTCTTCAGTCAAACAGGGTTTTGAAGAAACATTGACACTAGCAATTGATTAACAAATCAATAAACTTGAATAATTATTGATGGAAATAAGCCTGGCAGCTCTGTTTTGTTAACCACACTAAGAATATAAATATAATTTTTTAATTATATCTTAAGAATTATGAATATTTCCAGCTCCAAAATCCATTTATCTTTCAGATTGCCGTGTTGAAATGCCATATTTTGGTAAATTTCTTCAGTCAAACAGGGTTTTTAAGAAACATTGACACTAGCAATTGATTAATAAATCAATAAACTTGAATAATTATTGATAGAAATAAGCCTGGCAGCTCTGTTTTGTTAACCACACTAAGAAAATAAATATAGATTTCGAATTAATTCCAGCTCCAAAATCCATTTATCTGGCAGATTGCCGTGTTGAAATGCCAAATTTTGGTAAATTTCTTCAGTCAAACAGGGTTTTGAAGAAACATTGACACTAGCAATTGATTAACAAATCAATAAACTTGAATAATTATTGATATCAATAAACCTGGCAGCTCTGTATTGTTAACCACACAAAGAAAATAAATATAAATTTTGAATTAATTGTTAAGAATTATGAATATTTCCTGCTCCAAAATCCATTCATCTGGCAGATTGCCGTGTTGAAATGCCAAATTTTGGTAAATTTCTTCAGTCAAACAGGGTTTTGAAGAAACATTGTCACTAGCAATTGATTAACAAATCAATAAACTTGAATAATTATTGATAGAAATAAGCCTGGCAGCTCTGTTTTGTTAACCACACTAGGAAAATAAATATAGATTTCGAATTAATTCAAGCTCGAAAATCCATTTATCTGGCAGATTGCCGTGTTGAAATGCCAAATTTTGGTAAATTTCTTCAGTCAAACAGGGTTTTGAAGAAACATTGACACTAGCAATTGATAAACAAATCAATAACGTTGAATAATTATTGATATCGATAAGCCTGGCAGCTCTGTTTTGTTAACCACAATAAGAATATAAATATAATTTTTTAATTATATCTTAAGAATAATGAATATTTCCAGCTCCAAAATCCATTTATCTGGCAGATTGCCGTGTTGAAATGCCATATTTTGGTAAATTTCTTCAGTCAAACAGGATTTTGAAGAAACATTGACACTAGCAATTGATTAACAAATCAATAAACTTGATTAATTATTAATATAAATAAGCCTGGCAGCTCTGTTTTGTTAATAACACTAAGAAAATAAATATAGATTTCGAATTAATTCCAGCTCCAAAATCCATTTATCTGGCAGTTTGCCGTGTTGAAATGCCAAATTTTGGTAAATTTCTTCAGTCAAACAGGGTTTTGAAGAAACATTGACACTAGCAATTGATAAACAAATCAATAACGTTGAATAATTATTGATATCGATAAGCCTGGCAGCTCTGTTTTGTTAACCACACTAAGAATATAAATATAATTTTTTAATTATATCTTAAGAATTATGAATATTTCCAGCTCCAAAATCCATTTATCTGGCAGATTGCCGTGTTGAAATGCCATATTTTGGTAAATTTCTTCAGTCAAACAGGGTTTTGAAGAAACATTGACACTAGCAATTGATTAACAAATCAATAAACTTGATTAATTATTGATATAAATAAGCCTGGCAGCTCTGTTTTGTTAATTACACTAAGAAAATAAATATAGATTTCGAATTAATTCCAGCTCCAAAATCCATTTATCTGGCAGTTTGCCGTGTTGAAATGCCAAATTTTGGTAAATTTCTTCAGTCAAACAGGGTTTTGAAGAAACATTGACACTAGCAATTGATAAACAAATCAATAACGTTGAATAATTATTGATATCGATAAGCCTGGCAGCTCTGTTTTGTTAACCACACTAAGAATATAAATATAATTTTTTAATTATATCTTAAGAATTATGAATATTTCCAGCTCCAAAATCCATTTATCTTTCAGATTGCCGTGTTGAAATGCCATATTTTGGTAAATTTCTTCAGTCAAACAGGGTTTTTAAGAAACACTGACACTAGCAATTGATTAACAAATCAATAAACTTGAATAATTATTGATAGAAATAAGCCTGGCAGCTCTGTTTTGTTAACCACACTAAGAAAATAAATATAGATTTCGAATTAATTCCAGCTCCAAAATCCATTTATCTGGCAGATTGCCGTGTTGAAATGCCAAATTTTGGTAAATTTCTTCAGTCAAACAGGGTTTTGAAGAAACATTGACACTAGCAATTGATTAACAAATCAATAAACTTGAATAATTATTTATATCAATAAACCTGGCAGCTCTGTATTGTTAACCACACAAAGAAAATAAATATAAATTTTGAATTAATGGTTAAGAATTATGAATATTTCCTGCTCCAAAATCCATTCAACTGGCAGATTGCCGTGTTGAAATGCCAAATTTGGGTAAATTTCTTCAGTCAAACAGGGTTTTGAAGAAACATTGACACTAGCAATTGATTAACAAATCAATAAACTTGAATAATTATTGATAGAAATAAGCCTGGCAGCTCTGTTTTGTTAACCACACTAGGAAAATAAATATAGATTTCGAATTAATTCAAGCTCGAAAATCCATTTATCTGGCAGATTGCCGTGTTGAAATGCCAAATTTTGGTAAATTTCTTCAGTCAAACAGGGTTTTGAAGAAACATTGACACTAGCAATTGATAAACAAATCAATAACGTTGAATAATTATTGATATCGATAAGCCTGGCAGCTCTGTTTTGTTAACCACACTAAGAATATAAATATAATTTTTTAATTATATCTTAAGAATTATGAATATTTCCAGCTCCAAAATCCATTTATCTGGCAGATTGCCGTGTTGAAATGCCATATTTTGCTAAATTTCTTCAGTCAAACAGGGTTTTGAAGAAACATTGACACTAGCAATTGATTAACAAATCAATAAACTTGATTAATTATTGATATAAATAAGCCTGGCAGCTCTGTTTTGTTAATTACACTAAGAAAATAAATATAGATTTCGAATTAATTCCAGCTCCAAAATCCATTTATCTGGCAGTTTGCCGTGTTGAAATGCCAAATTTTGGTAAATTTCTTCAGTCAAACAGGGTTTTGAAGAAACATTGACACTAGCAATTGATAAACAAATCAATAACGTTGAATAATTATTGATATCGATAAGCCTGGCAGCTCTATTTTGTTAACCACACTAAGAATATAAATATAATTCATTAATTATATCTTAAGAATTATGAATATTTCCAGCTCCAAAATCCATTTATCTGGCAGATTGCCGTGTTGAAATGCCATATTTTGGTAAATTTCTTCAGTCAAACAGGGTTTTGAAGAAACATTGACACTAGCAATTGATTAACACATCAATAAACTTGATTAATTATTGATATAAATAAGCCTGGCAGCTCTGTTTTGTTAATTACACTAAGAAAATAAATATAGATTTCGAATTAATTCCAGCTCCAAAATCCATTTATCTGGCAGTTTGCCGTGTTGAAATGCCAAATTTTGGTAAATTTCTTCAGTCAAATAGGGTTTTGAAGAAACATTGACACTAGCAATTGATAAACAAATCAATAACGTTGAATAATTATTGATATCGATAAGCCTGGCAGCTCTGTTTTGTTAACCACACTAAGAATATAAATATAATTTTTTAATTATATCTTAAGAATTATGAATATTTCCAGCTCCAAAATCCATTTATCTGGCAGATTGCCGTGTTGAAATGCCATATTTTGGTAAATTTCTTCAGTCAAACAGGGTTTTGAAGAAACATTGACACTAGCAATTGATAAACAAATCAATAACGTTGAATAATTATTGATATCGATAAGCCTGGCAGCTCTGTTTTGTTAACCACACTAAGAATATAAATATAATTTTTTAATTATATCTTAAGAATTATGAATATTTCCAGCTCCAAAATCCATTTATCTGGCAGATGGTCGTGTTGAAATGCCATATTTTGGTAAATTTCTTCAGTCAAACAGGGTTTTGAAGAAACATTGACACTAGCAATTGATTAACAAATCAATAAACTTGATTAATTATTGATATAAATAAGCCTGGCAGCTCTGTTTTGTTAATTACACTAAGAAAATAAATATAGATTTCGAATTAATTCCAGCTCCAAAATCCATTTATCTGGCAGTTTGCCGTGTTGAAATGCCAATTTTTGGTAAATTTCTTCAGTCAAACAGGGTTTTGAAGAAACATTGACACTAGCAATTGATAAACAAATCAATAACGTTGAATAATTATTGATATCGATAAGCCTGGCAGCTCTGTTTTGTTAACCACACTAAGAATATAAATATAATTTTTTAATTATATCTTAAGAATTATGAATATTTCCAGCTCCAAAATCCATTTATCTGGCAGATTGCCGTGTTGAAATGCCATATTTTGGTAAATTTCTTCAGTCAAACAGGGTTTTGAAGAAACATTGACACTAGCAATTGATTAACAAATCAATAAACTTGAATAATTATTGATAGAAATAAGCCTGGCAGCTCTGTTTTGTTAACCACACTAAGAAAATAAATATAGATTTCGAATTAATTCAAGCTCCAAAATCCATTTATCTGGCAGATTGCCGTGTTGAAATGCCACATTTTGGTAAATTTCTTCAGTCAAACAGGGTTTTGAAGAAACATTGACACTAGCAATTGATAAACAAATCAATAACGTTGAATAATTATTGATATCGATAAGCCTGGCAGCTCTGTTTTGTTAACCACACTAAGAATATAAATATAATTTTTTAATTATATCTTAAGAATTATGAATATTTCCAGCTCCAAAATCCATTTATCTGGCAGATTGCCGTGTTGAAATGCCATATTTTGGTAAATTTCTTCAGTCAAACAGGGTTTTGAAGAAACATTGACACTAGCAATTGATAAACAAATCAATAACGTTGAATAATTATTGATATCGATAAGCCTGGCAGCTCTGTTTTGTTAACCACACTAAGAATATAAATATAATTTTTTAATTATATCTTAAGAATTATGAATATTTCCAGCTCCAAAATCCATTTATCTGGCAGATGGTCGTGTTGAAATGCCATATTTTGGTAAATTTCTTCAGTCAAACAGGGTTTTGAAGAAACATTGACACTAGCAATTGATTAACAAATCAATAAACTTGATTAATTATTGATATAAATAAGCCTGGCAGCTCTGTTTTGTTAATTACACTAAGAAAATAAATATAGATTTCGAATTAATTCCAGCTCCAAAATCCATTTATCTGGCAGTTTGCCGTGTTGAAATGCCAATTTTTGGTAAATTTCTTCAGTCAAACAGGGTTTTGAAGAAACATTGACACTAGCAATTGATAAACAAATCAATAACGTTGAATAATTATTGATATCGATAAGCCTGGCAGCTCTGTTTTGTTAACCACACTAAGAATATAAATATAATTTTTTAATTATATCTTAAGAATTATGAATATTTCCAGCTCCAAAATCCATTTATCTGGCAGATTGCCGTGTTGAAATGCCATATTTTGGTAAATTTCTTCAGTCAAACAGGGTTTTGAAGAAACATTGACACTAGCAATTGATTAACAAATCAATAAACTTGAATAATTATTGATAGAAATAAGCCTGGCAGCTCTGTTTTGTTAACCACACTAAGAAAATAAATATAGATTTCGAATTAATTCAAGCTCCAAAATCCATTTATCTGGCAGATTGCCGTGTTGAAATGCCACATTTTGGTAAATTTCTTCAGTCAAACAGGGTTTTGAAGAAACATTGACACTAGCAGTTGATAAACAAATCAATAACGTTGAATAATTATTGATATCGATAAGCCTGGCAGCTCTGTTTTGTTAACCACACTAAGAATATAAATATAATTTTTAAATTATATCTTAAGAATTATGAATATTTCCAGCTCCAAAATCCATTTATCTTTCAGATTGCCGTGTTGAAATGCCATATTTTGGTAAATTTCTTCAGTCAAACAGGGTTTTTAAGAAACATTGACACTAGCAATTGATTAACAAATCAATAAACTTGAATAATTATTGATAGAAATAAGCCTGGCAGCTCTGTTTTGTTTACCACACTAAGAAAATAAATATAGATTTCGAATTAATTCCAGCTCCAAAATCCATTTATCTGGCAGATTGCCGTGTTGAAATGCCAAATTTTGGTAAATTTCTTCAGTCAAACAGGGTTTTGAAGAAACATTGACACTAGCAATTGATTAACAAATCAATAAACTTGAATAATTATTGATATCAATAAACCTGGCAGCTCTGTATTGTTAACCACACAAAGAAAATAAATATAAATTTTGAATTAATTGTTAAGAATTATGAATATTTCCTGCTCCAAAATCCATTCATCTGGCAGATTGCCGTGTTGAAATGCCAAATTTTGGTAAATTTCTTCAGTCAAGCAGGGTTTTGAAGAAACATTGTCACTAGCAATTGATTAACAAATCAATAAACTTGAATAATTATTGATAGAAATAAGCCTGGCAGCTCTGTTTTGTTAACCACACTAGGAAAATAAATATAGATTTCGAATTAATTCAAGCTCGAAAATCCATTTATCTGGCAGATTGCCGTGTTGAAATGCCAAATTTTGGTAAATTTCTTCAGTCAAACAGGGTTTTGAAGAAACATTGACACTAGCAATTGATAAACAAATCAATAACGTTGAATAATTATTGATATCGATAAGCCTGGCAGCTCTGTTTTGTTAACCACACTAAGAATATAGATATTATTGAAAAATTATATTTATATTCTTAGTGTGGTTAACAAAACAGAGCTGCCAGGCTTATCGATATCAATAATTATTCAACGTTATTGATTTGTTTATCAATTGCTAGTGTCAATGTTTCTTCAAAACCCTGTTTGACTGAAGAAATTTACCAAAATTTGGCATTTCAACACGGCAATCTGCCAGATAAATGGATTTTCGAGCTTGAATTAATTCGAAATCTATATTTATTTTCCTAGTGTGGTTAACAAAACAGAGCTGCCAGGCTTATTTCTATCAATAATTATTCAAGTTTATTGATTTGTTAATCAATTGCTAGTGACAATGTTTCTTCAAAACCCTGCTTGACTGAAGAAATTTACCAAAATTTGGCATTTCAACACGGCAATCTGCCAGATGAATGGATTTTGGAGCAGGAAATATTCATAATTCTTAACAATTAATTCAAAATTTATATTTATTTTCTTTGTGTGGTTAACAATACAGAGCTGCCAGGTTTATTGATATCAATAATTATTCAAGTTTATTGATTTGTTAATCAATTGCTAGTGTCAATGTTTCTTCAAAACCCTGTTTGACTGAAGAAATTTACCAAAATTTGGCATTTCAACACGGCAATCTGCCAGATAAATGGATTTTGGAGCTGGAATTAATTCGAAATCTTTATTTATTTTCTTAGTGTGGTTAACAAAACAGAGCTGCCAGGCTTATTTCTATCAATAATTATTCAAGTTTATTGATTTGTTAATCAATTGCTAGTGTCAATGTTTCTTCAAAACCCTGTTTGACTGAAGAAATTTACCAAAATTTGGCATTTCAACACGGCAAACTGCCAGATAAATGGATTTTGGAGCTGGAATTAATTCGAAATCTATATTTATTTTCTTAGTGTAATTAACAAAACAGAGCTGCCAGGCTTATTTATATCAATAATTAATCAAGTTTATTGATTTGTTAATCAATTGCTAGTGTCAATGTTTCTTCAAAACCCTGTTTGACTGAAGAAATTTACCAAAATATGGCATTTCAACACGGCAATCTGCCAGATAAATGGATTTTGGAGCTGGAAATATTCATAATTCTTAAGATATAATTAAAAAATTATATTTATATTCTTAGTGTGGTTAACAGAACAGAGCTGCCAGGCTTATCGATATCAATAATTATTCAACGTTATTGATTTGTTTATCAATTGCTAGTGTCAATGTTTCTTCAAAACCCTGTTTGACTGAAGAAATTTACCAAAATATGGCATTTCAACACGGCAATCTGCCAGATAAATGGATTTTGGAGCTGGAAATATTCATAATTCTTAAGATATAATTAAAAAATTATATTTATATTCTTAGTGTGGTTAACAAAACAGAGCTGCCAGGCTTATCGATATCAATAATTATTCAACGTTATTGATTTGTTTATCAATTGCTAGTGTCAATGTTTCTTCAAAACCCTATTTGACTGAAGAAATTTACCAAAATTTGGCATTTCAACACGGCAAACTGCCAGATAAATGGATTTTGGAGCTGGAATTAATTCGAAATCTATATTTATTTTCTTAGTGTAATTAACAAAACAGAGCTGCCAGGCTTATTTATATCAATAATTAATCAAGTTTATTGATTTGTTAATCAATTGCTAGTGTCAATGTTTCTTCAAAACCCTGTTTGACTGAAGAAATTTACCAAAATATGGCATTTCAACACGGCAATCTGCCAGATAAATGGATTTTGGAGCTGGAAATATTCATAATTCTTAAGATATAATTAATGAATTATATTTATATTCTTAGTGTGGTTAACAAAACAGAGCTGCCAGGCTTATCGATATCAATAATTATTCAACGTTATTGATTTGTTTATCAATTGCTAGTGTCAATGTTTCTTCAAAACCCTGTTTGACTGAAGAAATTTACCAAAATTTGGCATTTCAACACGGCAATCTGCCAGATGAATGGATTTTGGAGCAGGAAATATTCATAATTCTTAACCATTAATTCAAAATTTATATTTATTTTCTTTGTGTGGTTAACAATACAGAGCTGCCAGGTTTATTGATATAAATAATTATTCAAGTTTATTGATTTGTTAATCAATTGCTAGTGTCAATGTTTCTTCAAAACCCTGTTTGACTGAAGAAATTTACCAAAATTTGGCATTTCAACACGGCAAACTGCCAGATAAATGGATTTTGGAGCTGGAATTAATTCGAAATCTATATTTATTTTCTTAGTGTAATTAACAAAACAGAGCTGCCAGGCTTATTTATATCAATAATTAATCAAGTTTATTGATTTGTTAATCAATTGCTAGTGTCAATGTTTCTTCAAAACCCTGTTTGACTGAAGAAATTTACCAAAATATGGCATTTCAACACGGCAATCTGCCAGATAAATGGATTTTGGAGCTGGAAATATTCATAATTCTTAAGATATAATTAAAAAATTATATTTATATTCTTAGTGTGGTTAACAAAACAGAGCTGCCAGGCTTATCGATATCAATAATTATTCAACGTTATTGATTTGTTTATCAATTGCTTGTGTCAATGTTTCTTCAAAACCCTGTTTGACTGAAGAAATTTACCAAAATTTGGCATTTCAACACGGCAATCTGCCAGATAAATGGATTTTCGAGCTTGAATTAATTCGAAATCTATATTTATTTTCCTAGTGTGGTTAACAAAACAGAGCTGCCAGGCTTATTTCTATCAATAATTATTCAAGTTTATTGATTTGTTAATCAATTGCTAGTGACAATGTTTCTTCAAAACCCTGTTTGACTGAAGAAATTTACCAAAATTTGGCATTTCAACACGGCAATCTGCCAGATGAATGGATTTTGGAGCAGGAAATATTCATAATTCTTAACAATTAATTCAAAATTTATATTTATTTTCTTTGTGTGGTTAACAATACAGAGCTGCCAGGTTTATTGATATCAATAATTATTCAAGTTTATTGATTTGTTAATCAATTGCTAGTGTCAATGTTTCTTCAAAACCCTGTTTGACTGAAGAAATTTACCAAAATATGGCATTTCAACACGGCAATCTGCCAGATAAATGGATTTTGGAGCTGGAAATATTCATAATTCTTAAGATATAATTAAAAAATTATATTTATATTCTTAGTGTGGTTAACAAAACAGAGCTGCCAGGCTTATCGATATCAATAATTATTCAACGTTATTGATTTGTTTATCAATTGCTTGTGTCAATGTTTCTTCAAAACCCTGTTTGACTGAAGAAATTTACCAAAATTTGGCATTTCAACACGGCAATCTGCCAGATAAATGGATTTTCGAGCTTGAATTAATTCGAAATCTATATTTATTTTCCTAGTGTGGTTAACAAAACAGAGCTGCCAGGCTTATTTCTATCAATAATTATTCAAGTTTATTGATTTGTTAATCAATTGCTAGTGACAATGTTTCTTCAAAACCCTGTTTGACTGAAGAAATTTACCAAAATTTGGCATTTCAACACGGCAATCTGCCAGATGAATGGATTTTGGAGCAGGAAATATTCATAATTCTTAACAATTAATTCAAAATTTATATTTATTTTCTTTGTGTGGTTAACAATACAGAGCTGCCAGGTTTATTGATATCAATAATTATTCAAGTTTATTGATTTGTTAATCAATTGCTAGTGTCAATGTTTCTTCAAAACCCTGTTTGACTGAAGAAATTTACCAAAATTTGGCATTTCAACACGGCAATCTGCCAGATAAATGGATTTTGGAGCTGGAATTAATTCGAAATCTATATTTATTTTCTTAGTGTGGTTAACAAAACAGAGCTGCCAGGCTTATTTCTATCAATAATTATTCAAGTTTATTGATTTGTTAATCAATTGCTAGTGTCAATGTTTCTTAAAAACCCTGTTTGACTGAAGAAATTTACCAAAATATGGCATTTCAACACGGCAATCTGAAAGATAAATGGATTTTGGAGCTGGAAATATTCATAATTCTTAAGATATAATTAAAAAATTATATTTATATTCTTAGTGTGGTTAACAAAACAGAGCTGCCAGGCTTATCGATATCAATAATTATTCAACGTTATTGATTTGTTTATCAATTGCTAGTGTCAATGTTTCTTCAAAACCCTGTTTGACTGAAGAAATTTACCAAAATGTGGCATTTCAACACTGCAATCTGCCAGATAAATGGATTTTGGAGCTTGAATTAATTCGAAATCTATATTTATTTTCTTAGTGTGGTTAACAAAACAGTGCTGCCAGGCTTATTTCCATCAATAATTATTCAAGTTTATTGATTTGTTAATCAATTGCTAGTGTCAATGTTTCTTCAAAACCCTGTTTGACTGAAGAAATTTACCAAAATTTGGCATTTCAACACGGCAATCTGCCAGATAAATGGATTTTGGAGCTGGAAATATTCATAATTCTTAAGAATTAGTTCAAAATTTATATTAATTTTCTTAGTGTGGTTAACAAAACAGAGCTGCCAGGCTTATTTATATCAATAATTAATCAAGTTTATTGATTTGTTAATCAATTGCTAGTTTCAATGTTTCTTCAAAACCCTGTTTGACTGAAGAAATTTACCAAAATTTGGCATTTCAACACGGCAAACTGCCAGATAAATGGATTTTGGAGCTGGAATTAATTCGAAATCTATATTTATTTTCTTAGTGTAATTAACAAAACAGAACTGCCAGGCTTATTTCTATTAATAATTATTCAAGTTTATTGATTTGTTAATCAATTGCTAGTGACAATGTTTCTTCAAAACCCTGTTTGACTGAAGAAATTTACCAAAATTTGGCATTTCAACACGGCAATCTGCCAGATGAATGGATTTTGGAGCAGGAAATATTCATAATTCTTAAGAATTAGTTCAAAATTTATATTAATTTTCTTAGTGTGGTTAACAAAACAGAGCTGCCAGGCTTATTTATATCAATAATTAATCAAGTTTATTGATTTGTTAATCAATTGCTAGTTTCAATGTTTCTTCAAAACCCTGTTTGACTGAAGAAATTTACCAAAATTTGGCATTTCAACACGGCAAACTGCCAGATAAATGGATTTTGGAGCTGGAATTAATTCGAAATCTATATTTATTTTCTTAGTGTGGTTAACAAAACAGAGCTGCCAGGCTTATTTCTATCAATAATTATTCAAGTTTATTGATTTGTTAATCAATTGCTAGTGTCAATGTTTCTTAAAAACCCTGTTTGACTGAAGAAATTTACCAAAATATGGCATTTCAACACGGCAATCTGAAAGATAAATGGATTTTGGAGCTGGAAATATTCATAATTCTTAAGATATAATTAAAAAAATATATTTATATTCTTAGTGTGGTTAACAAAACAGAGCTGCCAGGCTTATCGATATCAATAATTATTCAACGTTATTGATTTGTTTATCAATTGCTAGTGTCAATGTTTCTTCAAAACCCTGTTTGACTGAAGAAATTTACCAAAATGTGGCATTTCAACACTGCAATCTGCCAGATAAATGGATTTTGGAGCTTGAATTAATTCGAAATCTATATTTATTTTCTTAGTGTGGTTAACTAAACAGAGCTGCCAGGCTTATTCCCATCAATAATTATTCAAGTTTATTGATTTGTTAATCAATTGCTAGTGTCAATGTTTCTTCAAAACCCTGTTTGACTGAAGAAATTTACCAAAATTTGGCATTTCAACACGGCAATCTGCCAGATAAATGGATTTTGGAGCTGGAAATATTCATAATTCTTAAGAATTAGTTCAAAATTTATATTAATTTTCTTAGTGTGGTTAACAAAACAGAGCTGCCAGGCTTATTTATATCAATAATTAATCAAGTTTATTGATTTGTTAATCAATTGCTAGTTTCAATGTTTCTTCAAAACCCTGTTTGACTGAAGAAATTTACCAAAATTTGGCATTTCAACACGGCAAACTGCCAGATAAATGGATTTTGGAGCTGGAATTAATTCGAAATCTATATTTATTTTCTTAGTGTAATTAACAAAACAGAACTGCCAGGCTTATTTCTATTAATAATTATTCAAGTTTATTGATTTGTTAATCAATTGCTAGTGACAATGTTTCTTCAAAACCCTGTTTGACTGAAGAAATTTACCAAAATTTGGCATTTCAACACGGCAATCTGCCAGATGAATGGATTTTGGAGCAGGAAATATTCATAATTCTTAAGAATTAGTTCAAAATTTATATTAATTTTCTTAGTGTGGTTAACAAAACAGAGCTGCCAGGCTTATTTATATCAATAATTAATCAAGTTTATTGATTTGTTAATCAATTGCTAGTTTCAATGTTTCTTCAAAACCCTGTTTGACTGAAGAAATTTACCAAAATTTGGCATTTCAACACGGCAAACTGCCAGATAAATGGATTTTGGAGCTGGAATTAATTCGAAATCTATATTTATTTTCTTAGTGTAATTAACAAAACAGAACTGCCAGGCTTATTTCTATTAATAAGTATTCAAGTTTATTGATTTACGACCAAATTTAATCGTTCCGAATTTTTACAGAAACTGGCGTGCGAACAAGAGGTGATTGCTTGCGTCCTTGGCTAAAGACTGTTACATCAGTAACGCCTGATATTCTTTTCATCAATCTCGTATCAACTTATCTCGACACCATAAAAAAGTCAACAAACAGTGCATCATAGATCTTGAATTTGTTATCGACTACGATTCTGCCTTATCAGCTCCAATACGTCACAGTCAAGTTTTTTATGGAATCTATATAAGAAGTGTTCAATCTACGACGGACTTCAGAGCACCAGCGATTTACGACCAAATTTAATCCTTCCGAATTTTTACAGAAACTGGCGTGCGAACAAGAGGTGATTGCTTGCGTCCTTGGCTATAGACTGTTACATCAGTAACGCCTGATATTCTTTTCATCAATCTCGTATCAACTTATCTCGACACCATAAAAAAGTCAACAAACAGTGCATCATAGATGTTGAATTTGTTATCGACTACGATTCTGCCTTATCAGCTCCAATACGTCACAGTCAAGTTTTTTATGGAATCTATATAAGAAGTGTTCAATCTACGACGGACTTCAGAGCACCAGCGATTTACGACAAAATTTAATCGTTCCGAATTTTTACAGGTAAAATACCACAAACTTTTTTTTTTTTTTAACTTTAATTCCTGTATATAAATATGCTGGTGCTCTAAAAAAGAAAGAAAAAAAACCTATAGAAAATAGAATCTATAACTTTAAAATTATATCAAAATGACAGAAAAGTGTGACCTACAAAAAGTACTTAATGAACTTCGTAAAACAAAATCAGACCTACAAAAAAGCTTCGATTTAAATTCCTAAGTCCTGTCTGAAAAAGTAGACAACCTATCTAAATCAGTCCAAAGTACAAATGCTAAAATGGAGAATTTCGTAACTACAGTGAAAGACCATACTAAAAGAATAAATAATCTAGAAACTAAAATAGACGAAGTTGATAACCTTAGATTTGAATACGATAACTTTACCGAAAAATACAAAGATACATTAACTGAGAACCACAAACGTGATAGTGACTTAATGAAGAAAATTGATTATCTTGAATCTGAAAATCGCAAGGGAAATTTAGTAGTTTCGGGAGTAATTGAGCGAGTAGGAGAAGACAGAGCCAGTCTTGCCAAATCAATATCTAATATCTTTAATGACGTCATTGGATTTCAAATTAACATTAAACCTCACCAAGTCTACAGACGAGGAAATATAAGAGAAGGCCACCCTAGAAGAGTAGTTCTTAAACTCAATGACCCTGAACAGAAAATTAATTTGTTAAGACTTGGTTATAAACTTGCTTTCTCGAAAATATATCTTTCCCCAGATTTTACTCCAAAACAAGAAACTGCGAGATACTTTCTTAGACAATATCTTAAAAAGTATAGCAATGGACAGGGCAAATTCGTATCCAACTTTTTAATTGAAATTGAAAATGAAAAATTTTATTATGATGAAATAACCGGCAAGGTAGAAAAAAAAGATTAAACATAGATATTTCTTAATTATATAGATATTTTTTTTTGTTTATGAGTTTTTTATATTCAAATATACGCAGTGCTCACTGCAATTTTTCTTCTCTATATGCAAATTTATTTCAACTAAATATTTTTCCTGAAATATACGCCTTAACTGAAACCTGGTTTAAGGACGATGCTGTTTACTACCTCCCTGGTTATTCTTTTCTTGGTATTGGCAATAGGATAGGAGGGGGTGTGGGTTTCTATCACCGGAACGACTTACAATTTTTACCAATGTTGGATAGTTGTCTATTTAATTCAGATATAGAAAGTTACGCTATACAAAACAACAAATCAAAAGATATTTATATTATAATATATAGGCCTCACTCTGCTAATATAAACAACTTCCTAAGCCTTTGTGAACTGATAATTAGTAACGCCTTAAAACAGAACAGGGGTAAAAAAATAGTAGTTGCAGGTGACTTTAATGTTGATTTCTTAACCTCGACACCATTGTCAAACGCGGTATTAGATATATTTATAAGCTATAATTTTCATCAAACAGTCTTTCAACCTACAAGAAAAATATCCGGTAAATGCATCGATAATATTTTTTTAAATTATAATACAAATGTAACCTTACTCGATCTTGATATCACCGACCACCTAATAATCCATATACCAGGCTTAAAAACTCAAAACAATAATCTTAGTCAGATAAGAAATTTTTGTAAAAAAAACCTCAACAATTTTGCCACTAAAATCTCCGATATAGACTGGTCTTGCCTATATACCAAAAACAATATAGATGATTCATACGACTACTTCGAAGAAAAAATTAAGAATGAATATGAAAAGTGTTTTAAATTCAAAAAATTTACAAAAAAATATGATGTATGGATAACGAAAGACATAAAACTAGCGCTTAAAGAAAAACATAGATTACAGAAGAAGGCTATCCGACAACCAACGGATATAAACGTTAATAATTATATAACATTCAGAAACTCCACAAATAATATGCTCAGAAATTCCCGAAATAATTACTTTTCAGAAAATTAAAAAATTGTAATAATCCTAGAGAAAAGTGGACCACAATAAACTACCTTTTGAATAGAAAAAATAAACCAAAGTTAGACATACCTATAGCCCCAAACGAACTTAATAATTATTTTACCCAAGATATTCCTTGTAACGTTACTGACCAAAATAGCAACTACTCAAATAATCCCAACACAATGGCTCTCTGTCCAGCTTCCAGCGACGAACTTTTATCTATTGCCACGACTATACCCAACAACTCTGCGGCGGGTATAGACGACCTCCATTCCAAGCCTATGAAATATGTTTTCCCATTTTTATTACTTCCAATTATATTTCTTATAAATTTATCATTCAGTACCGGAAAATACCCTGGCAAACTAAAAAGAACAATTATAGTTCCCATTCATAAAAAAGGCGACCTACGCGACTGTAAAAACTATCGCCCTATTTCAATTCTTCCGTTTATGGCTAAGGTCTTCGACAAAGCTTTCAACATCAGATTAAAATCGTATTGTAAAAAATTTTCACTTATCTCAAACTCCCAATTTGGATTCCGTGAGGGAATGGGAACGATTAATGCGATATGTGGGGCATATAATCGTATTATAAGCTTTCTCGATAAAAGCGAAGTTTGCGTTGGGGTCTTTTTGGACTTACGAAAAGCGTTCGACTCTATACCTCATAAAAATTTATTAAGGAAATTGCGCAATATGGGTATTAGGGGAGTAGCGGGAGACTGGATTGAGAGCTATATGACAAAACGAGTCTGCGTCACTAAAATAAATGGCGTTCTTTCTGAAGAAAAAACTCTACACAATGGCGTTGCCCAAGGTTCTGTTATTTCTCCGTTATTATTTTATCTATATGTTAATGACCTCACAGATATTATAAAAACCGGACTTTTTCTCTACGCTGACGATACATTGCTAATATATGGAGGTAAAAGCATTAAATATGTAATACAAAAAACTAACGACTTACTAGAAAAAATAAATCAGTGGCTTAAAAGTAATACCCTAAACTTAAACCTAAATAAAACCGAATATATTATATTTCATAACGTAGGAAAAGACACTTTATCCGCCGATAATTTACAAATCGAAAATTATAATTTAAAAAGAGTAAATAATTACAAATATTTGGGAATTTTTTTCGACCAGAACTTAAACTGGAATATACAAGTAGATAATTTATGTAATTCATTAAGAAAAACATGCGGTATAGTATATAAATGTAAAACTATAATATCTCATAAAATGCTATAAGAAATATACTATGCTTTATTCTATTCAAAAATTAGTTACGGATTTTGTATTTGGGGCAACACATCAGCTAATAATTTATCGAGACTAAGTGTACTCCAAAAACGTATTATTCGCTCGATAAATAAGGTACCTTTCTTGGCACATACTATGGAATTATTTAAAAATAATAGAATACTCAATGTTTATCAATTATACAATTTTCTAACTATGTTATTTTTATACAAAGACTATCACGGCAATAACCAAATTTTAGAAAGAGTAGATAAATCAACAAATACCAGATTGAGACAAATGTTTAAGCTACCCCAATGTAGCACCAGTAAAAAAATTAACTCCATACTGTACCAGGGTATAAAAATGTTTAATTCTGTAATTTTAAAAATCGACATAAAAGAAAGCTTCAACTCCTTTAAAAAGAAACTTAAAAACATTATATTAGAAAGTTAGGTGTAAGGTAGGCTGCTAGTATAAAAATTATATTGCTGTGGTCTTGTTCTTTGCTTGTCTTTTTTTTTGTCATACTTTTTTGGATTTTATTTTTTTGTATTTTACTTTTTGTATTTTTTTTTTGTTATAATCACAGTTTTTGGAGTTATATTCTATTTGGTGTTATAAGTATATTTTTAGTGTAAATTTTTTATGTAATTTTTTTTTTGTTTGTTGTGTGAGCAAAATCTTGCTTATTCTTATTGTTTACAATATCAATTGTACAAGGTATAAGGGCTTACAAGTCATCATTGACTTAGCCCTATCTAACCCCAAGTCTTTGTAAAATATAAACTAATAAATTGAAATTGAAATTGAAATTGAAATCAATTGCTAGTGTCAATGTTTCTTCAAAAACCTGTTTGACTGAAGAAATTTACCAAAATTTGGCATTTCAACACGGCAATCTGCCAGATAAATGGATTTTGGTGCTGGAATTAATTCAAAATTTATATTTATTTTCTTAGTGTGGTTAACAAAACAGAGCTGCCAGGCTTATTTCTATTAATAATTATTCAAGTTTATTGATTTGGTAATCAATTGCTAGTGACAATGTTTCTTCAAAACCCTGTTTGACTGAAGAAATTTACCAAAATTTGGCATTTCAACACGGCAATCTGCCAGATGAATGGATTTTGGAGCAGGAAATATTCATAATTCTTAACAATTAATTCAAAATTTATATTTATTTTCTTTGTGTGGTTAACAATACAGAGCTGCCAGGTTTATTGATATCAATAATTATTAAAGTTTATTGATTTGTTAATCAATTGCTAGTGTCAATGTTTCTTCAAAACCCTGTTTGACTGAAGAAATTTACCAAAATATGGCATTTCAACACGGCAATCTGCCAGATAAATGGATTTTGGAGCTGGAAATATTCATAATTCTTAAGATATAATTAAAAAATTATATTTATATTAGTAGAAATTATGTTTAATTCAGAGAAAACGGCATGGTATTAGAATATAAAACTTATTTTATACAAGACGTTTCGAGCCGAGGCTCTTCTTCAGTCGTTCGTTAGTTATAATTTGATTTAAAATTTTACCACGCGCCATATTCAAGTTCTAATATCACGCGAGCAGAAGGTCAGCGTGTTAAAAAATAAACAAAAGTTTTACTGATTTTAACAATTTACGTGTGTAATAGAATCAATGTAACCGATAAATCCAAAGTATATGTAAGTCAGTGTGAATTATTAAAATATAAATATAAAATAAAATAAAATTTTAAATCACAATATTACCCCAATTAGTTACTTCTTGACATCCTTTATCTAAATTTAAATTACCTAGTTTACGAATATACAATCCTTCATAGAATTTTCTTTTGTACCAATTGGTTTCCCGTTTTAAAATTTTGTAATCATCCCATTTAATAGAGTGGTTTAACGTAGACCAAATATGTTTTGAAATTCCGTTATTCATATCGCCCTTAGCCACGCAGGATTTATGTTCACGTATTCTGTCTAAAATGGAACGTTTTGTTTCACCAATATACGTTTTTCCACATGAGCAAGGGATTTCATAAATAACGCCTCGAATGGCGGAATCTTCTATTTTAGGTTTTAAATGAGAAATTTGATTTTTTAGTATATTAGTGGTTTTTGATACTAAGTTTATTTTATAATTTTTCAAAATACGTTTAAGTTTCTCTGTGGTTTTAGGTATATAGGGTAAAACTAAAACCTCCTCTTTAGGTTTACTTTTCATATCAGAAGGCATGCTGATTAAGTTTCTGTCAAATATGGTTTTTATAAGTGTTTTTGGATAATCTGATTCAATTAACTGATTTTTAATTTTTAATTTGTCCGCAATTGGGTTATCAGATATGGATTCAATATGGTGTTTTAAACCTTTTACGACTGATGTTTTTACATGGTTGGGGTGGTTTGAATTAAAGTTTAAAAAGGTTTTTGAATGAGTAGGCTTTTGGAATAATGAAAAGGTTAGTTTACCATTAACATTTTTAATAAATAGGTCTAAAAAAGGAATTTCGTGGTTAACTTCTAGTTCAAGAGTGAAGTGAATAGAGTTATGTAAATTATTTAAATCATTGTGAAAAGTCGTTAATGAATCCAAGTCTCCCTTCCATACAAAAAATATATCATCCATAAAACGAAGCCAGCAAGCCAAATGATTTTTGTCCATGTCCGACCCAAAAATGGTATCATCTAGATTTTCCACGAAGAGATTTGCTATAATATTATATTCTTAGTGTGGTTATCAAAACAGAGCTGCCAGGCTTATCGATATCAATAATTATTCAACGTTATTGATTTGTTTATCAATTGCTAGTGTCAATGTTTCTTCAAAACCCTGTTTGACTGAAGAAATTTACCAAAATTTGGCATTTCAACACGGCAATCTGCCAGATAAATGGATTTTGGAGCTTGAATTAATTCGAAATCTATATTTATTTTCTTAGTGTGGTTAACAAAACAGAGCTGCCAGGCTTATTTCTATCAATAATTATTCAAGTTTATTGATTTGTTAATCAATTGCTAGTGTCAATGTTTCTTCAAAACCCTGTTTGACTGAAGAAATTTACCAAAATTTGGCATTTCAACACGGCAATCTGCCAGATAAATGGATTTTGGAGCTTGAATTAATTCGAAATCTATATTTATTTTCTTAGTGTGGTTAACAAAACAGAGCTGCCAGGCTTATTTTTATCAATAATTATTCAAGTTTATTGATTTGTTAATGAATTGCTTGTGTCGATTTTTCTTCAAAACCCTGTTAAACTAAAGCAATTTACCAAAATTTGGCATTTCAACACGGCAATCTGCCAGATAAATGGATTTTGGAGCTGGAAATATTCATAATTCTTAAGAATTAATTTAAAATTTATGTTTATTTTCTTAGTGTTGTTAACAAAACAGAGCTGCCAGGCTTATTTATATCAATAATTATTCAAACTTATTGATTTCTTAATCAATTGCTAGTGTCAATGTTTCTTCAAAACCCTGTTTGACTGAAGAAATTTACCAAAATTTGGCATTTCAACACGGCAATCTGCCAGATGAATGGATTTTGGAGCTGGAATTAATTGGAAATCTATATTTATTTTCTTAGTGTAATTAACAAAACAGAGCTGCCAGGCTTATTTCTATCTATAATTATTCAAGTTTATTGATTTGTTAATCAATTGCTAGTGTCAATGTTTCTTCAAAACCCTGTTTGACTGAAGAAATTTACCAAAATTTGGCATTTCAACACGGCAATCTGCCAGATAAATGGATTTTGGAGCTTGAATTAATTCGAAATCTATATTTATTTTTTTAGTGTGGTTAACAAAACAGAGCTGCCAGGCTTATTTCTATCAATAATTATTCAAGTTTATTGATTTGTTAATCAATTGCTAGTGACAATGTTTCTTCAAAACCCTGTTTGACTGAAGAAATTTACCAAAATTTGGCATTTCAACACGGCAATCTGCCAGATGAATGGATTTTGTAGCAGGAAATATTCATAATTCTTAACAATTAATTCAAAATTTATATTTATTTTCTTTGTGTGGCTAACAATACAGAGCTGCCAGGCTTATTTAAATCAATAATTATTCAACGTTATTGATTTGTTTATCAATTGCTAGTGTCAATGTTTCTTCAAAACCCTGTTTGACTGAAGAAATTTACCAAAATGTGGCATTTCAACACTGCAATCTGCCAGATAAATGGATTTTGGAGCTTGAATTAATTCGAAATCTATATTTATTTTCTTAGTGTGGTTAACAAAACAGAGCTGCCAGGCTTATTTCCATCAATAATTATTCAAGTTTATTGATTTGTTAATCAATTGCTAGTGTCAATGTTTCTTCAAAACCCTGTTTGACTGAAGAAATTTACCAAAATTTGGCATTTCAACACGGCAATCTGCCAGATAAATGGATTTTGGAGCTGGAAATATTCATAATTCTTAAGAATTAGTTCAAAATTTATATTAATTTTCTTAGTGTGGTTAACAAAACAGAGCTGCCAGGCTTATTTATATCAATAATTAATCAAGTTTATTGATTTGTTAATCAATTGCTAGTTTCAATGTTTCTTCAAAACCCTGTTTGACTGAAGAAATTTACCAAAATTTGGCATTTCAACACGGCAAACTGCCAGATAAATGGATTTTGGAGCTGGAATTAATTCGAAATCTATATTTATTTTCTTAGTGTAATTAACAAAACAGAACTGCCAGGCTTATTTCTATTAATAATTATTCAAGTTTATTGATTTGTTAATCAATTGCTAGTGACAATGTTTCTTCAAAACCCTGTTTGACTGAAGAAATTTACCAAAATTTGGCATTTCAACACGGCAATCTGCCAGATGAATGGATTTTGGAGCAGGAAATATTCATAATTCTTAAGAATTAGTTCAAAATTTATATTAATTTTCTTAGTGTGGTTAACAAAACAGAGCTGCCAGGCTTATTTATATCAATAATTAATCAAGTTTATTGATTTGTTAATCAATTGCTAGTTTCAATGTTTCTTCAAAACCCTGTTTGACTGAAGAAATTTACCAAAATTTGGCATTTCAACACGGCAAACTGCCAGATAAATGGATTTTGGAGCTGGAATTAATTCGAAATCTATATTTATTTTCTTAGTGTAATTAACAAAACAGAACTGCCAGGCTTATTTCTATTAATAATTATTCAAGTTTATTGATTTACGACCAAATTTAATCGTTCCGAATTTTTACAGAAACTGGCGTGCGAACAAGAGGTGATTGCTTGCGTCCTTGGCTAAAGACTGTTACATCAGTAACGCCTGATATTCTTTTCATCAATCTCGTATCAACTTATCTCGACACCATAAAAAAGTCAACAAACAGTGCATCATAGATCTTGAATTTGTTATCGACTACGATTCTGCCTTATCAGCTCCAATACGTCACAGTCATGTTTTTTATGGAATCTATATAAGAAGTGTTCAATCTACGACGGACTTCAGAGCACCAGCGATTTACGACCAAATTTAATCCTTCCGAATTTTTACAGAAACTGGCGTGCGAACAAGAGGTGATTGCTTGCGTCCTTGGCTATAGACTGTTACATCAGTAACGCCTGATATTCTTTTCATCAATCTCGTATCAACTTATCTCGACACCATAAAAAAGTCAACAAACAGTGCATCATAGATGTTGAATTTGTTATCGACTACGATTCTGCCTTATCAGCTCCAATACGTCACAGTCAAGTTTTTTATGGAATCTATATAAGAAGTGTTCAATCTACGAATGACTTCAGAGCACCAGCGATTTACGACAAAATTTAATCGTTCCGAATTTTTACAGGTAAAATACCACAAACTTTTTTTTTTTTTAACTTTAATTCCTGTATATAAATATGCTGGTGCTCTAAAAGAGAAAGAAAAAAAACCTATAGAAAATAGAATCTATAACTTTAAAATTATATCAAAATGACAGAAAAGTGTGACCTACAAAAAGTACTTAATGAACTTCGTAAAACAAAATCAGACCTACAAAAAAGCTTCGATTTAAATTCCTAAGTCCTGTCTGAAAAAGTAGACAACCTATCTAAATCAGTCCAAAGTACAAATGCTAAAATGGAGAATTTCGTAACTACAGTGAAAGACCATACTAAAAGAATAAATAATCTAGAAACTAAAATAGACGAAGTTGATAACCTTAGATTTGAATACGATAACTTTACCGAAAAATACAAAGATACATTAACTGAGAACCACAAACGTGATAGTGACTTAATGAAGAAAATTGATTATCTTGAATCTGAAAATCGCAAGGGAAATTTAGTAGTTTCGGGAGTAATTGAGCGAGTAGGAGAAGACAGAGCCAGTCTTGCCAAATCAATATCTAATATCTTTAATGACGTCATTGGATTTCAAATTAACATTAAACCTCACCAAGTCTACAGACGAGGAAATATAAGAGAAGGCCACCCTAGAAGAGTAGTTCTTAAACTCAATGACCCTGAACAGAAAATTAATTTGTTAAGACTTGGTTATAAACTTGCTTTCTCGAAAATATATCTTTCCCCAGATTTTACTCCAAAACAAGAAACTGCGAGATACTTTCTTAGACAATATCTTAAAAAGTATAGCAATGGACAGGGCAAATTCGTATCCAACTTTTTAATTGAAATTGAAAATGAAAAATTTTATTATGATGAAATAACCGGCAAGGTAGAAAAAAAAGATTAAACATAGATATTTCTTAATTATATAGATATTTTTTTTTGTTTATGAGTTTTTTATATTCAAATATACGCAGTGCTCACTGCAATTTTTCTTCTCTATATGCAAATTTATTTCAACTAAATATTTTTCCTGAAATATACGCCTTAACTGAAACCTGGTTTAAGGACGATGCTGTTTACTACCTCCCTGGTTATTCTTTTCTTGGTATTGGCAATAGGATAGGAGGGGGTGTGGGTTTCTATCACCGGAACGACTTACAATTTTTACCAATGTTGGATAGTTGTCTATTTAATTCAGATATAGAAAGTTACGCTATACAAAACAACAAATCAAAAGATATTTATATTATAATATATAGGCCTCACTCTGCTAATATAAACAACTTCCTAAGCCTTTGTGAACTGATAATTAGTAACGCCTTAAAACAGAACAGGGGTAAAAAAATAGTAGTTGCAGGTGACTTTAATGTTGATTTCTTAACCTCGACACCATTGTCAAACGCGGTATTAGATATATTTATAAGCTATAATTTTCATCAAACAGTCTTTCAACCTACAAGAAAAATATCCGGTAAATGCATCGATAATATTTTTTTAAATTATAATACAAATGTAACCTTACTCGATCTTGATATCACCGACCACCTAATAATCCATATACCAGGCTTAAAAACTCAAAACAATAATCTTAGTCAGATAAGAAATTTTTGTAAAAAAAACCTCAACAATTTTGCCACTAAAATCTCCGATATAGACTGGTCTTGCCTATATACCAAAAACAATATAGATGATTCATACGACTACTTCGAAGAAAAAATTAAGAATGAATATGAAAAGTGTTTTAAATTCAAAAAATTTACAAAAAAATATGATGTATGGATAACGAAAGACATAAAACTAGCGCTTAAAGAAAAACATAGATTACAGAAGAAGGCTATCCGACAACCAACGGATATAAACGTTAATAATTATATAACATTCAGAAACTCCACAAATAATATGCTCAGAAATTCCCGAAATAATTACTTTTCAGAAAATAAAAAATTGTAATAATCCTAGAGAAAAGTGGACCACAATAAACTACCTTTTGAATAGAAAAAATAAACAAAAGTTAGACATACCTATAGCCCCAAACGAACTTAATAATTATTTTACCCAAGATATTCCTTGTAACGTTACTGACCAAAATAGCAACTACTCAAATAATCCCAACACAATGGCTCTCTGTCCAGCTTCCAGCGACGAACTTTTATCTATTGCCACGACTATACCCAACAACTCTGCGGCGGGTATAGACGACCTCCATTCCAAGCCTATGAAATATGTTTTCCCATTTTTATTACTTCCAATTATATTTCTTATAAATTTATCATTCAGTACCGGAAAATACCCTGGCAAACTAAAAAGAACAATTATAGTTCCCATTCATAAAAAAGGCGACCTACGCGACTGTAAAAACTATCGCCCTATTTCAATTCTTCCGTTTATGGCTAAGGTCTTCGACAAAGCTTTCAACATCAGATTAAAATCGTATTGTAAAAAATTTTCACTTATCTCAAACTCCCAATTTGGATTCCGTGAGGGAATGGGAACGATTAATGCGATATGTGGGGCATATAATCGTATTATAAGCTTTCTCGATAAAAGCGAAGTTTGCGTTGGGGTCTTTTTGGACTTACGAAAAGCGTTCGACTCTATACCTCATAAAAATTTATTAAGGAAATTGCGCAATATGGGTATTAGGGGAGTAGCGGGAGACTGGATTGAGAGCTATATGACAAAACGAGTCTGCGTCACTAAAATAAATGGCGTTCTTTCTGAAGAAAAAACTCTACACAATGGCGTTGCCCAAGGTTCTGTTATTTCTCCGTTATTATTTTATCTATATGTTAATGACCTCACAGATATTATAAAAACCGGACTTTTTCTCTACGCTGACGATACATTGCTAATATATGGAGGTAAAAGCATTAAATATGTAATACAAAAAACTAACGACTTACTAGAAAAAATAAATCAGTGGCTTAAAAGTAATACCCTAAACTTAAACCTAAATAAAACCGAATATATTATATTTCATAACGTAGGAAAAGACACTTTATCCGCCGATAATTTACAAATCGAAAATTATAATTTAAAAAGAGTAAATAATTACAAATATTTGGGAATTTTTTTCGACCAGAACTTAAACTGGAATATACAAGTAGATAATTTATGTAATTCATTAAGAAAAACATGCGGTATAGTATATAAATGTAAAACTATAATATCTCATAAAATGCTATAAGAAATATACTATGCTTTATTCTATTCAAAAATTAGTTACGGATTTTGTATTTGGGGCAACACATCAGCTAATAATTTATCGAGACTAAGTGTACTCCAAAAACGTATTATTCGCTCGATAAATAAGGTACCTTTCTTGGCACATACTATGGAATTATTTAAAAATAATAGAATACTCAATGTTTATCAATTATACAATTTTCTAACTATGTTATTTTTATACAAAGACTATCACGGCAATAACCAAATTTTAGAAAGAGTAGATAAATCAACAAATACCAGATTGAGACAAATGTTTAAGCTACCCCAATGTAGCACCAGTAAAAAAATTAACTCCATACTGTACCAGGGTATAAAAATTTTAATTCTGTAATTTTAAAAATCGACATAAAAGAAAGCTTCAACTCCTTTAAAAAGAAACTTAAAAACATTATATTAGAAAGTTAGGTGTAAGGTAGGCTGCTAGTATAAAAATTATATTGCTGTGGTCTTGTTCTTTGCTTGTCTTTTTTTTTGTCATACTTTTTTGGATTTTATTTTTTTGTATTTTACTTTTTGTATTTTTTTTTTGTTATAATCACAGTTTTTGGAGTTATATTCTATTTGGTGTTATAAGTATATTTTTAGTGTAAATTTTTTATGTAATTTTTTTTTTTGTTTGTTGTGTGAGCAAAATCTTGCTTATTCTTATTGTTTACAATATCAATTGTACAAGGTATAAGGGCTTACAAGTCATCATTGACTTAGCCCTATCTAACCCCAAGTCTTTGTAAAATATAAACTAATAAATTGAAATTGAAATTGAAATTGAAATCAATTGCTAGTGTCAATGTTTCTTCAAAACCCTGTTTGACTGAAGAAATTTACCAAAATTTGGCATTTCAACACGGCAATCTGCCAGATAAATGGATTTTGGTGCTGGAATTAATTCAAAATTTATATTTATTTTCTTAGTGTGGTTAACAAAACAGAGCTGCCAGGCTTATTTCTATTAATAATTATTCAAGTTTATTGATTTGGTAATCAATTGCTAGTGACAATGTTTCTTCAAAACCCTGTTTGACTGAAGAAATTTACCAAAATTTGGCATTTCAACACGGCAATCTGCCAGATGAATGGATTTTGGAGCAGGAAATATTCATAATTCATAACAATTAATTCAAAATTTATATTTATTTTCTTTGTGTGGTTAACAATACAGAGCTGCCAGGTTTATTGATATCAATAATTATTCAAGTTTATTGATTTGTTAATCAATTGCTAGTGTCAATGTTTCTTCAAAACCCTGTTTGACTGAAGAAATTTACCAAAATATGGCATTTCAACACGGCAATCTGCCAGATAAATGGATTTTGGAGCTGGAAATATTCATAATTCTTAAGATATAATTAAAAAATTATATTTATATTCTTAGTGTGGTTATCAAAACAGAGCTGCCAGGCTTATCGATATCAATAATTATTCAACGTTATTGATTTGTTTATCAATTGCTAGTGTCAATGTTTCTTCAAAACCCTGTTTGACTGAAGAAATTTACCAAAATTTGGCATTTCAACACGGCAATCTGCCAGATAAATGGATTTTGGAGCTTGAATTAATTCGAAATCTATATTTATTTTCTTAGTGTGGTTAACAAAACAGAGCTGCCAGGCTTATTTCTATCAATAATTATTCAAGTTTATTGATTTGTTAATCAATTGCTAGTGTCAATGTTTCTTCAAAACCCTGTTTGACTGAAGAAATTTACCAAAATTTGGCATTTCAACACGGCAATCTGCCAGATAAATGGATTTTGGAGCTTGAATTAATTCGAAATCTATATTTATTTTCTTAGTGTGGTTAACAAAACAGAGCTGCCAGGCTTATTTTTATCAATAATTATTCAAGTTTATTGATTTGTTAATGAATTGCTTGTGTCGATTTTTCTTCAAAACCCTGTTAAACTAAAGCAATTTACCAAAATTTGGCATTTCAACACGGCAATCTGCCAGATAAATGGATTTTGGAGCTGGAAATATTCATAATTCTTAAGAATTAATTTAAAATTTATGTTTATTTTCTTAGTGTTGTTAACAAAACAGAGCTGCCAGGCTTATTTATATCAATAATTATTCAAACTTATTGATTTCTTAATCAATTGCTAGTGTCAATGTTTCTTCAAAACCCTGTTTGACTGAAGAAATTTACCAAAATTTGGCATTTCAACACGGCAATCTGCCAGATGAATGGATTTTGGAGCTGGAATTAATTGTAAATCTATATTTATTTTCTTAGTGTAATTAACAAAACAGAGCTGCCAGGCTTATTTCTATCTATAATTATTCAAGTTTATTGATTTGTTAATCAATTGCTAGTGTCAATGTTTCTTCAAAACCCTGTTTGACTGAAGAAATTTACCAAAATTTGGCATTTCAACACGGCAATCTGCCAGATAAATGGATTTTGGAGCTTGAATTAATTCGAAATCTATATTTATTTTTTTAGTGTGGTTAACAAAACAGAGCTGCCAGGCTTATTTCTATCAATAATTATTCAAGTTTATTGATTTGTTAATCAATTGCTAGTGACAATGTTTCTTCAAAACCCTGTTTGACTGAAGAAATTTACCAAAATTTGGCATTTCAACACGGCAATCTGCCAGATGAATGGATTTTGGAGCAGGAAATATTCATAATTCTTAACAATTAATTCAAAATTTATATTTATTTTCTTTGTGTGGCTAACAATACAGAGCTGCCAGGTTTATTGATATCAATAATTATTCAAGTTTATTGATTTGTTAATCAATTGCTAGTGTCAATGTTTCTTCAAAACCCTGTTTGACTGAAGAAATTTACCAAAATATGGCATTTCAACACGGCAATCTTCCAGATAAATGGATTTTGGAGCTGGAAATATTCATAATTCTTAAGATATAATTAAAAAATTATATTTATATTCTTAGTGTGGTTAACAAAACAGAGCTGCCAGGGTTATCGATATCAATAATTATTGAACGTTATTGATTTGTTTATCAATTGCTAGTGTCAATGTTTCTTCAAAACCAATTTATATTCTGAAGCTTTATTACCTTAATTATGCTATTAACATGAATTGGTGCATCCCCTATCGAGGAACCTTACCTCAATTTAGGACAAGTTTTTACAATTAGATACTTCACCTACTTCTTATTAAGACCACTAGCTATAACGATTCAAGATAATAGACTAAACTAGTCATTTAGCTAAATAAAGCAATTTGCTTTGAAAGCAAAATATAGGTAACCTAATGATTTATTTAATTAAAAACTAGATTTTAGGGCACCTATAAGCAAAAGAGATAAAGGGAGAATTAACATTCTTATTAATACTATTATATTAAGAGTATATTGCTATACTTAATATTAATATAGATATTAAATTTAACGAATTAACAGATCTATCCTTCCAGTAAAGACTATATAATTATTCTCCATTTGACCTTTTACTATTTTATTTTTAAAGCTCATAAAATAGTAAAAGGTTAAATGGGGGCATTTAAATAATTTTGATAAATAATTATATCATTGATAAGTAAAGGGTCCATTTAAATTGCGCTGCCGCATGACAACACTGCTTAAGGTAGCCCCAAGTTAATTTCTAAAGTGGGTACTATCAAACTGAAGTATACACTCTAGATTTCCCGTGGTCTGAATTTATCATAACGTTATATCGTTACTTATTATAATAATTTACTTTTAATTTTTTGAGATAGTATGCTTATGTTAAAATAATTCACAGTTTAATACAGAGAGAGAGAGGGGGGGATACACAGTCAATTTTTCATCATATTCAATTTATATTCTGAAGCTTTATTACCTTAATTATGCTATTAACATGAATTGGTGCATCCCCTATCGAGGAACCTTACCTCAATTTAGGACAAGTTTTTACAATTAGATACTTCACCTACTTCTTATTAAGACCACTAGCTATAACGATTCAATATAATAGACTAAACTAGTCATTTAGCTAAATAAAGCAATTTGCTTTGAAAGCAAAATATAGGTAACCTAATGATTTATTTAATTCAAAACTAGATTTTAGGGCACCTATAAGCAAAAGAGATAAAGGGAGAATTAACATTCTTATTAATACTATTACCTGACCTAAGCCCTATTTAAATTCTAAATTTAACTCAATCTATCTGACAAAGTAATTAAAAACTTATACTAAGACTCCGTATAAAAACCCAAAATATCCCAAAACCAAAGGCAAAATACCCCTTCAAGCTAATATTATTAACTTGTCATAACGGTAACGAGGAAAAGAACCCCGCACTCACAAAAAGAAAAATATAACCACAAACAAGACTAAAAAAAAGTCTATATTAAAAAACAAGTAACAACTTAACAAACTTATGAAAATATTATTTCCATATTCTGCAATAAAAATTAAAGCAAAACCCCCAGAGCCATATTCCACATTAAACCCTGAAACTAGTTCAGACTCACCCTCAGCAAAATCAAAGGGACTACGGTTAGTCTCAGCAAGACAAGATAAAAAACATACCCCTAATAAAACTAATAAAAGACCCGACTTTACTAAAGAAAAGCTCCAACTCTCCCCCAAATTAAAACTTCCCACCAACTGGACAATACCCAATAAAATTAGAGCCAAACTCACCTCATAAGAGATAGTCTGAGCCACAGCCCGATAACACCCTAACATTCTATAAATAGAATTGGAACTCCAACCAGCCCCCAAAAGGGAATAAACCCCTAAACTCGATAAAACTAAAAAATAAATTAAACCATACTGGTAAAAAAAACAGTACCCCCTAAATTACATAAAGCTCAATAAGCTAAGGCTAAAAATAAACCTAGCACCGGTCTTAAGTAAAAAATCATTTTATTACTATATAAGGGCCAAATCTGCTCTTTAGTCATTAACTTTAGGCCCCTTACGAATCTGAATATACCCTAATACCTTACGCTCCAATAAAGTAAAAAAAGCAACACTTACGATAAGACACACTAATATCAAAGTATAACTTAAAATTAACAAAATTGTTAAAAAAGACACTGTCTTATAAATGAAGCTTAAATTCAACGCACTAATCTGCCATATTAACCAAATAAATTTTCACTAATTAACATTATATAAATAATTCATAGATTCTGGTCCTTTCGTACTAAGAAACTTTTAAAAAACTATAGATAGAAACCAACCTGGCTTAAACCTGTTTGAACTCAAATCATGTAATTTTTTAATAGTCGAACAGACTAACTAGTAAAGCTTCTTCACCTTACAGTTTAATTAATTCAACATCGAGGTAACAAACATACTCTTCGATTAGAACTCCAAAAGTATATTATCCTGTTATCCCTAAAGTAACTTATTCTTATTTCACCAAAAATGGATCTTCATTAATTTTAACTAAACTAAGTTTATTAGCTACCGCCCCAGTATAATTATCTTAGCTGTAAAACTAGAAAAAAATTTTAAAACTAAAAAAATTAGCTTTATAGGGTCAAGTTCAAGTTCAAGTTCAAGTTTCAAGTTTATTGAATTTTTTATGAAGATACAAATGTGATTCTAGCATTTTTACTAAAAATTTAAATTCAAAATATTTAAAAAGATAGACATACCCTATTTATCCCTTCATACCAGATCTCAATTAAAAACCAAATGATTATGCTACCTTAGCACAGTCAGGCTACTGCGGCCCTTTAGTACAACCAGGGGGCAGAATTTACTTTAAATAACCATTCTTAAAGAAATGTTTTTGATAAACAGTTAAGGTAAATGATTGCCGAGTTCCTCTATTAAACTTAAATCCAAACTAATTCAACTAAAACTTAACCCAAAAATAACCAGCTCTTATCTCTACTAATTAAATCATTATGAACAATTTTTTAAATGTACAATCTTCTCTTTATAACCCTTCAATTCTTTTAAAAAAAAATGTTATTAAACAACAAGCCACTATTAAACCTTACTAACTACCCCTAACAAAAAATATAAAAATCATATGCTAAGCTTAACCCTAACAAACTTTTTGCTATTCTTTGTAGCTGAATAACACCTACCTTTTAAATTTCTAAAGAAACCAGATAACCTAAAATTCGTATAGCATCTCACTACTAAATACTTATTCTATTAATTTTGTCACAATTAACACTTAAATACCTAACTCATTCTAATTCGGGAAACTAAAATATATCTAAAATTTTAACCTACCCTGAGACAAAAGGTACAAAAAATTTTACTTTTAACTAAATCTTTCAACACCTTCACAGTTCACACTTGTCTAACTTTTTCAAAAAAATTTAATAAAGCAAAAAAAATAAATAGCTTATTCAACCAAATTTACTCTAATATCCAGACTAAAAAATATTCATAAGAGCACTCCGTTATACAAAGAACTATTTAATGTAAATAAATCGCTTTAAAGCTCTACTCTAACCTCTAGATACAAGTTCCCTTACATCTACTTTGTTACGACTTATCTAATATTAAAATTAGAGTGACGGGCGATATGTGCATGTTCTAGAGCCTGATTCAACTCATCTTATTAATAAAAATTTACTAATAACAACACCCAATTGCTTTAATAACTTTCATAATTCTAATTGAAACAATTAGAAATACAATTCGACCTATTACTCTTGCTATCCGACTATCTGCTAATATAATTGCAGGTCACTTCCTTCTAATTATTGATATAAATAAGCCTGGCAGCTCTGTTTTGTTAACCACATTAAGAAAATAAATATAAATTTTGAATTAATTCCAGCTCCAAAATCCATTTATCCGGCAGATTGCCGTGTTGAAATGCCAAATTTTGGTAAATTTCTTCAGTCAAACAGGGTTTTGAAGATACATTGACACTATCAATTGATTAACAAATCAATAAACTTGAATAATTATTGATATAAATAAGCCTGGCAGCTCTGTTTTGTTAACCACATTAAGAAAATAAATGTAAATTTTGAATTAATTCCAGCTCCAAAATTAATTTATCTGGCAGATTGCCGTGTTGAAATGTCAAATTTTGGTAAATTTCTTCAGTCAAACAGGATTTTGAAGATCCATTGACACTAGCAATTGATTAACAAATCAATAAACTTGAATAATTATTGATAGAAATAAGCCTGGCAGCTCTGTTTTGTTAACCACACTAAGAAAATAAATATAAATTTTGAATTAATTCTTAAGAATTATGAATATTTCCAGCTCCAAAATCAATTTATCTGGCAGATTGCCGTGTTGAAATGCCAAATTTTGGTAAATTTCTTCAGTCAAACAGGGTTTTGAAGTAACATTGAAACTAGCAATTGATTAACAAATCAATAAACTTGAATAATTATTGATATAAATAAGCCTGGCAGCTCTGTTTTGTTAACCACACTAAGAAAATAAATATAAATTTTGAATTAATTCCAGCTCCAAAATCCATTTATCCGGCAGATTGCCGTGTTGAAATGCCAAATTTTGGTAAATTTCTTCAGTCAAACAGGGTTTTGAATATCCATTGACACTAGCAATTGATTAACAAATCAATAAACTTGAATAATTATTGATATAAATAAGCCTGGCAATTCTGTTTTGTTTACCACACTAAGAAAATAAATATAAATTTTGAATTAATTCTTAAGAATTATGAATATTTTCAGCTCCAAAATCCATTTATCTGGCAGATTGCCGTGTTGAAATGCCAAATTTTGATAAATTTCTTCAGTCAAACAGGGTTTTGAAGTAACATTGACACTAGCAATTGATTAACAAATCAATAAACTTGAATAATTATTAATATAAATAAGCCTGGCAGCTCTGTTTTGTTAACCACATTAAGAAAATAAATATAAATTTTGAATTAATTCCAGCTCCAAAATCCATTTATCCGGCAGATTGCCGTGTTGAAATGCCAAATTTTGGTAAATTTCTTCAGTCAAACAGGGTTTTGAAGATACATTGACACTAGCAATTGATTAACAAATCAATAAACTTGAATAATTATTAATATAAATAAGCCTGGCAGCTCTGTTTTGTTAACCACATTAAGAAAATAAATATAAATTTTGAATTAATTCCAGCTCCAAAATCCATTTATCCGGCAGATTGCCGTGTTGAAATGCCAAATTTTGGTAAATTTCTTCAGTCAAACAGGGTTTTGAAGATACATTGACACTATCAATTGATTAACAAATCAATAAACTTGAATAATTATTGATATAAATAAGCCTGGCAGCTCTGTTTTGTTAACCACATTAAGAAAATAAATGTAAATTTTGAATTAATTCCAGCTCCAAAATTAATTTATCTGGCAGATTGCCGTGTTGAAATGTCAAATTTTGGTAAATTTCTTCAGTCAAACAGGATTTTGAAGATCCATTGACACTAGCAATTGATTAACAAATCAATAAACTTGAATAATTATTGATAGAAATAAGCCTGGCAGCTCTGTTTTGTTAACCACACTAAGAAAATAAATATAAATTTTGAATTAATTCTTAAGAATTATGAATATTTCCAGCTCCAAAATCAATTTATCTGGCAGATTGCCGTGTTGAAATGCCAAATTTTGGTAAATTTCTTCAGTCAAACAGGGTTTTGAAGTAACATTGAAACTAGCAATTGATTAACAAATCAATAAACTTGAATAATTATTGATATAAATAAGCCTGGCAGCTCTGTTTTGTTAACCACACTAAGAAAATAAATATAAATTTTGAATTAATTCCAGCTCCAAAATCCATTTATCCGGCAGATTGCCGTGTTGAAATGCCAAATTTTGGTAAATTTCTTCAGTCAAACAGGGTTTTGAATATCCATTGACACTAGCAATTGATTAACAAATCAATAAACTTGAATAATTATTGATATAAATAAGCCTGGCAATTCTGTTTTGTTTACCACACTAAGAAAATAAATATAAATTTTGAATTAATTCTTAAGAATTATGAATATTTTCAGCTCCAAAATCCATTTATCTGGCAGATTGCCGTGTTGAAATGCCAAATTTTGATAAATTTCTTCAGTCAAACAGGGTTTTGAAGTAACATTGACACTAGCAATTGATTAACAAATCAATAAACTTGAATAATTATTAATATAAATAAGCCTGGCAGCTCTGTTTTGTTAACCACATTAAGAAAATAAATATAAATTTTGAATTAATTCCAGCTCCAAAATCCATTTATCCGGCAGATTGCCGTGTTGAAATGCCAAATTTTGGTAAATTTCTTCAGTCAAACAGGGTTTTGAAGATACATTGACACTAGCAATTGATTAACAAATCAATAAACTTGAATAATTATTAATATAAATAAGCCTGGCAGCTCTGTTTTGTTAACCACATTAAGAAAATAAATATAAATTTTGAATTAATTCCAGCTCCAAAATCCATTTATCCGGCAGATTGCCGTGTTGAAATGCCAAATTTTGGTAAATTTCTTCAGTCAAACAGGGTTTTGAATATCCATTGACACTAGCAATTGATTAACAAATCAATAAACTTGAATAATTATTGATATAAATAAGCCTGGCAGCTCTGTTTTGTTAACCACATTAAGAAAATAAATATAAATTTTGAATTAATTCCAGCTCCAAAATCCATTTATCCGGCAGATTGCCGTGTTGAAATGCCAAATTTTGGTAAATTTCTTCAGTCAAACAGGGTTTTGAAGATACATTGACACTAGCAATTGATTAACAAATCAATAAACTTGAATAATTATTAATATAAATAAAACTGGCAGCTCTGTTTTGTTAACCACATTAAGAAAATAAATATAAATTTTGAATTAATTCCAGCTCCAAAATGCATTTATCCGGCAGATTGCCGTGTTGAAATGCCAAATTTTGGTAAATTTCTTCAGTCAAACAGGGTTTTGAATATCCATTGACACTAGCAATTGATTAACAAATCAATAAACTTGAATAATTATTGATATAAATAAGCCTGGCAATTCTGTTTTGTTTACCACACTAAGAAAATAAATATAAATTTTGAATTAATTCTTAAGAATTATGAATATTTTCAGCTCCAAAATCCATTTATCTGGCAGATTGCCGTGTTGAAATGCCAAATTTTGATAAATTTCTTCAGTCAAACAGGGTTTTGAAGTAACATTGACACTAGCAATTGATTAACAAATCAATAAACTTGAATAATTATTAATATAAATAAGCCTGGCAGCTCTGTTTTGTTAACCACATTAAGAAAATAAATATAAATTTTGAATTAATTCCAGCTCCAAAATCCATTTATCCGGCAGATTGCCGTGTTGAAATGCCAAATTTTGGTAAATTTCTTCAGTCAAACAGGGTTTTGAAGATACATTGACACTAGCAATTGATTAACAAATCAATAAACTTGAATAATTATTAATATAAATAAGCCTGGCAGCTCTGTTTTGTTAACCACATTAAGAAAATAAATATAAATTTTGAATTAATTCCAGCTCCAAAATCCATTTATCCGGCAGATTGCCGTGTTGAAATGCCAAATTTTGGTAAATTTCTTCAGTCAAACAGGGTTTTGAATATCCATTGACACTAGCAATTGATTAACAAATCAATAAACTTGAATAATTATTGATATAAATAAGGCTGGCAGCTCTGTTTTGTTAACCACACTAAGAAAATAAATATAAATTTTGAATTAATTCTTAAGAATTATGAATATTTCCAGCTCCAAAATCCAATTATCTGGCAGCTTGCCGTGTTTAAATGCCAAATTTTGGTAAATTTCTTTAGTCAAACAGGGTTTTGAAGATACATTGACACTAGCAATTGATTAAAATAAATAGACTTGAATAATTATTGATATAAATAAGCCTGGCAGCTCTGTTTTGTTAACCACACTAAGAAAAAAATATAAATTTTGAATTAATTCCAGCTCAAAAATCCATTTATCCGACAGATTGCCGTGTTGAAATGCCAAATTTTGGTAAATTTCTTCAGTCAAACAGGGTTTTGAAGATCCATTGACACTAGAAATTGATTAACAAATCAATAATATTGAATAATTATTAATATAAATAAGGCTGGCAGCTCTGTTTTGTTAACCACACTAAGAAAATAAATATAAATTTTGAATTAATTCTTAAGAATTATGAATATTTCCAGCTCCAAAATCCAATTATCTGGCAGCTTGCCGTGTTGAAATGCCAAATTTTGGTAAATTTCTTCAGTCAAACAGGGTTTTGGAGATACATTGACACTAGCAATTGATTAACAAATCAATAAACTTGAATAATTATTAATATAAATAAGCCTGGCAGCTCTGTTTTGTTAACCACATTAAGAAAATAAATATAAATTTTGAATTAATTCCAGCTCCAAAATCCATTTATCCGGCAGATTGCCGTGTTGAAATGCCAAATTTTGGTAAATTTCTTCAGTCAAACAGGGTTTTGAAGTAACATTGACACTAGCAATTGATTAACAAATCAATAAACTTGAATAATTATTGATATAAATAAGCCTGGCAGCTCTGTTTTGTTAACCACACTAACAAAAATAATATAAATTTTGAATTAATTCTTAAGAATTATGAATATTTCCACCTCCAAAATCCATTTATCTGGCAGATTGCCGTGTTGAAATGCCAAATTTTGGAAAATTTCTTCAGTCAAACAGGGTTTTGAAGATACATTGACACTAACAATTGATTAACAAATCAATAAACTTGAATAATTATTGATATAAATAAGCCTGGCAGCTCTGTTTTGTTTACCACACTAAGAAAATAAATATAAATTTTGAATTAATTCTTAAGAATTATGAATATTTTCAGCTCCAAAATCCATTTATCTGGCAGATTGCCGTGTTGAAATGCCAAATTTTGGTAAATTTCTTCAGTCAAACAGGATTTTGAAGATACATTGACACTAGCAATTGATTAAAAAATCAATAAACTTGAATAATTATTGATATAAATAAGACTGGCAGCTCTGTTTTGTTTACCACACTAAGAAAATAAATATAAATTTTGAATTAATTCTTAAGAATTATGAATATTTTCAGCTCCAAAATCCATTTATCTGGCAGATTGCCGTGTTGAAATGCCAAATTTTGGTAAATTTCTTCAGTCAAACAGGATTTTGAAGATACATTGACACTAGTAATTGATTAACAAATCAATAAACTTGAATAATTATTGATATAAATAAGTCTGGCAGCTCTGTTTTGTTAACCACACTAAGAAAATAAATATAAATTTTGAATTTATTCCAGCTCCAAAATCCATTTATCCGACAGATTGCCGTGTTGAAATGCCAAATTTTGGTAAATTTCTTCAGTCAAACAGGGTTTTGAAGATACATTGACACTAGCAATTGATTAACAAATCAATAAACTTGAATAATTATTGATAGAAATATGCCTGGCAGCTCTGTTTTCTTAACCACACTAAGAAAATAAATATAGATTTTTAATTAATTCCAGCTCCAAAATCCATTTATCTGGAAGATTGCCGTGTTGAAATGCCAAATTTTGGTAAATTTCTTCAGTCAAACAGGGTTTTGAAGATACATTGACACTAGCAATTGATTAACAAATCAATAAACTTGAATAATTATTAATATAAATAAGCCTGGCAGCTCTGTTCTCTTAACCACACTAAGAAAATAAATATAGATTTTTAATTAATTCCAGCTCCAAAATCCATTTATCTGGAAGATTGCCGTGTTGAAATGCCAAATTTTGGTAAATTTCTTCAGTCAAACAGGGTTTTGAAGATACATTGACACTAGCAATTGATTAACAAATCAATAAACTTGAATAATTATTGATAGAAATATGCCTGGCAGCTCTGTTTTCTTAACCACACTAAGAAAATAAATATAGATTTTTAATTAATTCCAGCTCCAAAATCCATTTATCTGGAAGATTGCCGTGTTGAAATGCCAAATTTTGGTAAATTTCTTCAGTCAAACAGGGTTTTGAAGATACATTGACACTAGCAATTGATTAACAAATCAATAAACTTGAATAATTATTAATATAAATAAGCCTGGCAGCTCTGTTTTGTTAACCACACTAAGAAAATAAATATAGATTTTTAATTAATTCCAGCTCCAAAATCCATTTATCTGGAAGATTGCCGTGTTGAAAAGCCAAATTTTGGTAAATTTCTTCAGTAAAACAGGGTTTGAAGTAACATTGACACTAGCAATTGATTAACAAATCAATAAACTTGAATAATTATTGATAGAAATATGCCTGGCAGCTCTGTTTTGTTAACCACACTAACAAAAATAATATAAATTTTGAATTAATACTTAAGAATTATGAATATTTCCACCTCCAAAATCCATTTATCTGGCAGATTGCCGTGTTGAAATGCCAAATTTTGGTAAATGTCTTCAGTCAAACAGGATTTTGAAGATACATTGACACTAGCAATTGATTAAAAAATCAATAAACTTGAATAATTATTGATATAAATAAGACTGGCAGCTCTGTTTTGTTTACCACACTAAGAAAATAAATATAAATTTTGAATTAATTCTTAAGAATTATGAATATTTTCAGCTCCAAAATCCATTTATCTGGCAGATTGCCGTGTTGAAATGCCAAATTTTGGTAAATTTCTTCAGTCAAACAGGATTTTGAAGATACATTGACACTAGTAATTGATTAACAAATCAATAAACTTGAATAATTATTGATATAAATAAGTCTGGCAGCTCTGTTTTGTTAACCACACTAAGAAAATAAATATAAATTTTGAATTTATTCCAGCTCCAAAATCCATTTATCCGACAGATTGCCGTGTTGAAATGCCAAATTTTGGTAAATTTCTTCAGTCAAACAGGGTTTTGAAGATACATTGACACTAGCAATTGATTAACAAATCAATAAACTTGAATAATTATTGATAGAAATATGCCTGGCAGATCTGTTTTCTTAACCACACTAAGAAAATAAATATAGATTTTTAATTAATTCCAGCTCCAAAATCCATTTATCTGGAAGATTGCCGTGTTGAAATGCCAAATTTTGGTAAATTTCTTCAGTCAAACAGGGTTTTGAAGATACATTGACACTAGCAATTGATTAACAAATCAATAAACTTGAATAATTATTAATATAAATAAGCCTGGCAGCTCTGTTTTCTTAACCACACTAAGAAAATAAATATAGATTTTTAATTAATTCCAGCTCCAAAATCCATTTATCTGGAAGATTGCCGTGTTGAAATGCCAAATTTTGGTAAATTTCTTCAGTCAAACTAGGTTTTGAAGATACATTGACACTAGCAATTGATTAACAAATCAATAAACTTGAATAATTATTGATAGAAATATGCCTGGCAGCTCTGTTTTCTTAACCACACTAAGAAAATAAATATAGATTTTTAATTAATTCCAGCTCCAAAATCCATTTATCTGGAAGATTGCCGTGTTGAAATGCCAAATTTTGGTAAATTTCTTCAGTCAAACAGGGTTTTGAAGATACATTGACACTAGCAATTGATTAACAAATCAATAAACTTGAATAATTATTAATATAAATAAGCCTGGCAGCTCTGTTTTGTTAACCACACTAAGAAAATAAATATAGATTTTTAATTAATTCCAGCTCCAAAATCCATTTATCTGGAAGATTGCCGTGTTGAAATGCCAAATTTTGGTAAATTTCTTCAGTCAAACAGGGTTTTGAAGATACATTGACACTAGCAATTGATTAACAAATCAATAAACTTGAATAATTATTAATATAAATAAGCCTGGCAGCTCTGTTTTGTTAACCACACTAAGAAAATAAATATAGATTTTTAATTAATTCCAGCTCCAAAATCCATTTATCTGGAAGATTGCCGTGTTGAAATGCCAAATTTTGGTAAATTTCTTCAGTCAAACAGGGTTTGAAGTAACATTGACACTAGCAATTGATTAACAAATCAATAAACTTGAATAATTATTGATAGAAATATGCCTGGCAGCTCTGTTTTGTTAACCACACTAACAAAAATAATATAAATTTTGAATTAATACTTAAGAATTATGAATATTTCCACCTCCAAAATCCATTTATCTGGCAGATTGCCGTGTTGAAATGCCAAATTTTGGAAAATTTCTTCAGTCAAACAGGGTTTTGAAGATACATTGACACTAACAATTGATTAACAAATCAATAAACTTGAATAATTATTGATATAAATAAGCCTGGCAGCTCTGTTTTGTTTACCACACTAACAAAAATAATATAAATTTTGAATTAATTCTTAAGAATTATGAATATTTCCACCTCCAAAATCCATTTATCTGGCAGATTGCCGTGTTGAAATGCCAAATTTTGGTAAATTTCTTCAGTCAAACAGGGTTTTAAGATACATTGACACTAGCAATTGATTAACAAATTAATAAACTTGAATAATTATTGATAGAAATAAGCCTGGCAGCTCTGTTTTGTTAACCACACTAAGAAAATAAATATAAATTTTGAATTTATTCCAGCTCCAAAATCCATTTATCCGACAGATTGCCGTGTTGAAATGCCAAATTTTGGTAAATTTCTTCAGTCAAACAGGGTTTTGAAGATACATTGACACTAGCAATTGATTAACAAATCAATAGACTTGAATAATTATTCATATAAATAAGCCTGGCAGCTCTGTTTTGTTAACCACTCTAAGAAAAAAATTATAAATTTTAAATTAATTCCAGCTCAAAAATCCATTTATCCGACAGATTGCCGTGTTGAAATGCCAAATTTTGGTAAATTTCTTCAGTCAAACAGGATTTTGAAGATACATTGACACTAGCAATTGATTAACAAATCAATAAACTTGAATAATTATTGATATAAATAAGCCTGGCAGCTCTGTTTTGTTAACCACACTAAGAAAATAAATATAGATTTTGAATTAATTCCAGCTCCAAAATCCATTTATCTGGCAGATTGCCGTGTTGAAATGCCGAATTTTGGTAAATTTCTTCAGTCAAACAGGGTTTTGAAGATACATTGACACTAGCAATTGATTAACAAATCAATAAACTTGAATAATTATTGATAGAAATAAGCCTGGCAGCTCTGTTTTGTTAACCACACTAAGAAAATAAATATAGATTTTGAATTAATTCCAGCTCCAAAATCCATTTATCTGGCAGATTGCCGTGTTGAAATGCCGAATTTTGGTAAATTTCTTCAGTCAAACAGGGTTTTGAAGATACATTGACCCTAGCAATTGATTAACAAATCAATAAACTTGAATAATTATTGATAGAAATAAGCCTGGCAGCTCTGTTTTGTTAACCACACTAAGAAAATAAATATAGATTTTGAATTTATTCCAGCTCCAAAATCCATTTATCTGGAAGATTGCCGTGTTGAAATGCCAAATTTTGGTAAATTTCTTCAGTCAAACAGGGTTTTGAAGATACATTGACACTAGCAATTGATTAACAAATCAATAAACTTGAATAATTATTAATATAAATAAGCCTGGCAGCTCTGTTTTGTTAACCACACTAAGAAAATAAATATAGATTTTTAATTAATTCCAGCTCCAAAATCCATTTATCTGGAAGATTGCCGTGTTGAAATGCCAAATTTTGGTAAATTTCTTCAGTCAAACAGGGTTTGAAGTAACATTGACACTAGCAATTGATTAACAAATCAATAAACTTGAATAATTATTGATAGAAATATGCCTGGCAGCTCTGTTTTGTTAACCACACTAACAAAAATAATATAAATTTTGAATTAATACTTAAGAATTATGAATATTTCCACCTCCAAAATCCATTTATCTGGCAGATTGCCGTGTTGAAATGCCAAATTTTGGTAAATTTCTTCAGTCAAACAGGGTTTTAAGATACATTGACACTAGCAATTGATTAACAAATTAATAAACTTGAATAATTATTGATAGAAATAAGCCTGGCAGCTCTGTTTTGTTAACCACACTAAGAAAATAAATATAAATTTTGAAGTTATTCCAGCTCCAAAATCCATTTATCCGACAGATTGCCGTGTTGAAATGCCAAATTTTGGTAAATTTCTTCAGTCAAACAGGGTTTTGAAGATACATTGACACTAGCAATTGATTAACAAATCAATAGACTTGAATAATTATTCATATAAATAAGCCTGGCAGCTCTGTTTTGTTAACCACTCTAAGAAAAAAATTATAAATTTTGAATTAATTCCAGCTCAAAAATCCATTTATCCGACAGATTGCCGTGTTGAAATGCCAAATTTTGGTAAATTTCTTCAGTCAAACAGGATTTTGAAGATACATTGACACTAGCAATTGATTAACAAATCAATAAACTTGAATAATTATTGATATAAATAAGCCTGGCAATTCTGTTTTGTTTACCACACTAAGAAAATAAATATAAATTTTGAATTAATTCTTAAGAATTATGAATATTTCCAGCTCCAAAATCCATTTATCTATCAGATTGCCGTGTTGAAATGCCAAATTTTGATAAATTTCTTCAGTCAAACAGGGTTTTAAGATACATTGACACTAGCAATTGATTAACAAATTAATAAACTTGAATAATTATTGATAGAAATAAGCCTGGCAGCTCTGTTTTGTTAACCACACTAAGAAAATAAATATAGATTTTGAATTAATTCCAGCTCCAAAATCCATTTATCTGGCAGATTGCCGTGTTGAAATGCCAAATTTTGGTAAATTTCTTCAGTCAAACAGGGTTTTGAAGATACATTGACCCTAGCAATTGATTAACAAATCAATAAACTTGAATAATTATTGATAGAAATAAGCCTGGCAGCTCTGTTTTGTTAACCACACTAAGAAAATAAATATAGATTTTGAATTAATTCCAGCTCCAAAATCCATTTATCTGGCAGATTGCCGTGTTGAAATGCCAAATTTTGGTAAATTTCTTCAGTCAAACAGGGTTTTGAAGATACATTGACACTAGCAATTGATTAACAAATCAATAAACTTGAATAATTATTGATATAAATAAGCCTGGCAATTCTGTTTTGTTTACCACACTAAGAAAATAAATATAAATTTTGAATTAATTCTTAACAATTATGAATATTTCCAGCTCCAAAATCCATTTATCTATCAGATTGCCGTGTTGAAATGCCAAATTTTGATAAATTTCTTCAGTCAAACAGGGTTTTAAGATACATTGACACTAGCAATTGATTAACAAATTAATAAACTTGAATAATTATTGATAGAAATAAGCCTGGCAGCTCTGTTTTGTTAACCACACTAAGAAAATAAATATAGATTTTGAATTAATTCCAGCTCCAAAATCCATTTATCTGGCAGATTGCCGTGTTGAAATGCCAAATTTTGGTAAATTTCTTCAGTCAAACAGGGTTTTGAAGATACATTGACCCTAGCAATTGATTAACAAATCAATAAACTTGAATAATTATTGATAGAAATAAGCCTGGCAGCTCTGTTTTGTTAACCACACTAAGAAAATAAATATAGATTTTGAATTAATTCCAGCTCCAAAATCCATTTATCTGGCAGATTGCCGTGTTGAAATGCCGAATTTTGGTAAATTTCTTCAGTCAAACAGGGTTTTGAAGATACATTGACACTAGCAATTGATTAACAAATCAATAAACTTGAATAATTATTGATAGAAATAAGCCTGGCAGCTCTGTTTTGTTAACCAAACTAAGAAAATAAATATAGATTTTGAATTAATTCCAGCTCCAAAATCCATTTATCCGGCAGATTGCCGTGTTGAAATGCCGAATTTTGGTAAATTTCTTCAGTCAAACAGGGTTTTGAAGATACATTGACCCTAGCAATTGATTAACAAATCAATAAACTTGAATAATTATTGATAGAAATATGCCTGGCAGCTCTGTTTTCTTAACCACACTAAGAAAATAAATATAGATTTTTAATTAATTCCAGCTCCAAAATCCATTTATCTGGAAGATTGCCGTGTTGAAATGCCAAATTTTGGTAAATTTCTTCAGTCAAACAGGGTTTTGAAGATACATTGACACTAGCAATTGATTAACAAATCAATAAACTTGAATAATTATTAATATAAATAAGCCTGGCAGCTCTGTTTTGTTAACCACACTAAGAAAATAAATATAGATTTTTAATTAATTCCAGCTCCAAAATCCATTTATCTGGAAGATTGCCGTGTTGAAATGCCAAATTTTGGTAAATTTCTTCAGTCAAACAGGGTTTGAAGTAACATTGACACTAGCAATTGATTAACAAATCAATAAACTTGAATAATTATTGATAGAAATATGCCTGGCAGCTCTGTTTTGTTAACCACACTAACAAAAATAATATAAATTTTGAATTAATACTTAAGAATTATGAATATTTCCACCTCCAAAATCCATTTATCTGGCAGATTGCCGTGTTGAAATGCCAAATTTTGGTAAATTTCTTCAGTCAAACAGGATTTTGAAGATACATTGACACTAGCAATTGATTAAAAAATCAATAAACTTGAATAATTATTGATATAAATAAGACTGGCAGCTCTGTTTTGTTTACCACACTAAGAAAATAAATATAAATTTTGAATTAATTCTTAAGAATTATGAATATTTTCAGCTCCAAAATCCATTTATCTGGCAGATTGCCGTGTTGAAATGCCAAATTTTGGTAAATTTCTTCAGTCAAACAGGATTTTGAAGATACATTGACACTAGTAATTGATTAACAAATCAATAAACTTGAATAATTATTGATATAAATAAGTCTGGCAGCTCTGTTTTGTTAACCACACTAAGAAAATAAATATAAATTTTGAATTTATTCCAGCTCCAAAATCCATTTATCCGACAGATTGCCGTGTTGAAATGCCAAATTTTGGTAAATTTCTTCAGTCAAACAGGGTTTTGAAGATACATTGACACTAGCAATTGATTAACAAATCAATAAACTTGAATAATTATTGATAGAAATATGCCTGGCAGCTCTGTTTTCTTAACCACACTAAGAAAATAAATATAGATTTTTAATTAATTCCAGCTCCAAAATCCATTTATCTGGAAGATTGCCGTGTTGAAATGCCAAATTTTGGTAAATTTCTTCAGTCAAACAGGGTTTTGAAGATACATTGACACTAGCAATTGATTAACAAATCAATAAACTTGAATAATTATTAATATAAATAAGCCTGGCAGCTCTGTTTTCTTAACCACACTAAGAAAATAAATATAGATTTTTAATTAATTCCAGCTCCAAAATCCATTTATCTGGAAGATTGCCGTGTTGAAATGCCAAATTTTGGTAAATTTCTTCAGTCAAACAGGGTTTTGAAGATACATTGACACTAGCAATTGATTAACAAATCAATAAACTTGAATAATTATTGATAGAAATATGCCTGGCAGCTCTGTTTTCTTAACCACACTAAGAAAATAAATATAGATTTTTAATTAATTCCAGCTCCAAAATCCATTTATCTGGAAGATTGCCGTGTTGAAATGCCAAATTTTGGTAAATTTCTTCAGTCAAACAGGGTTTTGAAGATACATTGACACTAGCAATTGATTAACAAATCAAGAAACTTGAATAATTATTAATATAAATAAGCCTGGCAGCTCTGTTTTGTTAACCACACTAAGAAAATAAATATAGATTTTTAATTTATTCCAGCTCCAAAATCCATTTATCTGGAAGATTGCCGTGTTGAAATGCCAAATTTTGGTAAATTTCTTCAGTCAAACAGGGTTTTGAAGATACATTGACACTAGCAATTGATTAACAAATCAATAAACTTGAATAATTATTAATATAAATAAGCCTGGCAGCTCTGTTTTGTTAACCACACTAAGAAAATAAATATAGATTTTTAATTAATTCCAGCTCCAAAATCCATTTATCTGGAAGATTGCCGTGTTGAAATGCCAAATTTTGGTAAATTTCTTCAGTCAAACAGGGTTTGAAGTAACATTGACACTAGCAATTGATTAACAAATCAATAAACTTGAATAATTATTGATAGAAATATGCCTGGCAGCTCTGTTTTGTTAACCACACTAACAAAAATAATATAAATTTTGAATTAATACTTAAGAATTATGAATATTTCCACCTCCAAAATCCATTTATCTGGCAGATTGCCGTGTTGAAATGCCAAATTTTGGAAAATTTCTTCAGTCAAACAGGGTTTTGAAGATACATTGACACTAACAATTGATTAACAAATCAATAAACTTGAATAATTATTGATATAAATAAGCCTGGCAGCTCTGTTTTGTTTACCACACTAACAAAAATAATATAAATTTTGAATTAATTCTTAAGAATTATGAATATTTCCACCTCCAAAATCCATTTATCTGGCAGATTGCCGTGTTGAAATGCCAAATTTTGGTAAATTTCTTCAGTCAAACAGGGTTTTAAGATACATTGACACTAGCAATTGATTAACAAATTAATAAACTTGAATAATTATTGATAGAAATAAGCCTGGCAGCTCTGTTTTGTTAACCACACTAAGAAAATAAATATAAATTTTGAATTTATTCCAGCTCCAAAATCCATTTATCCGACAGATTGCCGTGTTGAAATGCCAAATTTTGGTAAATTTCTTCAGTCAAACAGGGTTTTGAAGATACATTGACACTAGCAATTGATTAACAAATCAATAGACTTGAATAATTATTCATATAAATAAGCCTGGCAGCTCTGTTTTGTTAACCACTCTAAGAAAAAAATTATAAATTTTGAATTAATTCCAGCTCAAAAATCCATTTATCCGACAGATTGCCGTGTTGAAATGCCAAATTTTGTCAAATTTCTTCAGTCAAACAGGATTTTGAAGATACATTGACACTAGCAATTGATTAACAAATCAATAAACTTGAATAATTATTGATATAAATAAGCCTGGCAATTCTGTTTTGTTTACCACACTAAGAAAATAAATATAAATTTTGAATTAATTCTTAAGAATTATGAATATTTCCAGCTCCAAAATCCATTTATCTATCAGATTGCCGTGTTGAAATGCCAAATTTTGATAAATTTCTTCAGTCAAACAGGGTTTTAAGATACATTGACACTAGCAATTGATTAACAAATTAATAAACTTGAATAATTATTGATAGAAATAAGCCTGGCAGCTCTGTTTTGTTAACCACACTAAGAAAATAAATATAGATTTTGAATTAATTCCAGCTCCAAAATCCATTTATCTGGCAGATTGCCGTGTTGAAATGCCAAATTTTGGTAAATTTCTTCAGTCAAACAGGGTTTTGAAGATACATTGACCCTAGCAATTGATTAACAAATCAATAAACTTGAATAATTATTGATAGAAATAAGCCTGGCAGCTCTGTTTTGTTAACCACGCTAAGAAAATAAATATAGATTTTGAATTAATTCCAGCTCCAAAATCCATTTATCTGGCAGATTGCCGTGTTGAAATGCCGAATTTTGGTAAATTTCTTCAGTCAAACAGGGTTTTGAAGATACATTGACACTAGCAATTGATTAACAAATCAATAAACTTGAATAATTATTGATAGAAATAAGCCTGGCAGCTCTGTTTTGTTAACCACACTAAGAAAATAAATATAGATTTTGAATTAATTCCAGCTCCAAAATCCATTTATCTGGCAGATTGCCGTGTTGAAATGCCGAATTTTGGTAAATTTCTTCAGTCAAACAGGGTTTTGAAGATACATTGACCCTAGCAATTGATTAACAAATCAATAAACTTGAATAATTATTGATAGAAATATGCCTGGCAGCTCTGTTTTGTTAACCACACTAACAAAAATAATATAAATTTTGAATTAATACTTAAGAATTATGAATATTTCCACCTCCAAAATCCATTTATCTGGCAGATTGCCGTGTTGAAATGCCAAATTTTGGTAAATTTCTTCAGTCAAACAGGATTTTGAAGATACATTGACACTAGCAATTGATTAAAAAATCAATAAACTTGAATAATTATTGATATAAATAAGACTGGCAGCTCTGTTTTGTTTACCACACTAAGAAAATAAATATAAATTTTGAATTAATTCTTAAGAATTATGAATATTTTCAGCTCCAAAATCCATTTATCTGGCAGATTGCCGTGTTGAAATGCCAAATTTTGGTAAATTTCTTCAGTCAAACAGGATTTTGAAGATACATTGACACTAGTAATTGATTAACAAATCAATAAACTTGAATAATTATTGATATAAATAAGTCTGGCAGCTCTGTTTTGTTAACCACACTAAGAAAATAAATATAAATTTTGAATTTATTCCAGCTCCAAAATCCATTTATCCGACAGATTGCCGTGTTGAAATGCCAAATTTTGGTAAATTTCTTCAGTCAAACAGGGTTTTGAAGATACATTGACACTAGCAATTGATTAACAAATCAATAAACTTGAATAATTATTAATATAAATAAGCCTGGCAGCTCTGTTTTCTTAACCACACTAAGAAAATAAATATAGATTTTTAATTAATTCCAGCTCCAAAATCCATTTATCTGGAAGATTGCCGTGTTGAAATGCCAAATTTTGGTAAATTTCTTCAGTCAAACAGGGTTTTGAAGATACATTGACACTAGCAATTGATTAACAAATCAATAAACTTGAATAATTATTAATATAAATAAGCCTGGCAGCTCTGTTTTGTTAACCACACTAAGAAAATAAATATAGATTTTTAATTAATTCCAGCTCCAAAATCCATTTATCTGGAAGATTGCCGTGTTGAAATGCCAAATTTTGGTAAATTTCTTCAGTCAAACAGGGTTTGAAGTAACATTGACACTAGCAATTGATTAACAAATCAATAAACTTGAATAATTATTGATAGAAATATGCCTGGCAGCTCTGTTTTGTTAACCACACTAACAAAAATAATATAAATTTTGAATTAATACTTAAGAATTATGAATATTTCCACCTCCAAAATCCATTTATCTGGCAGATTGCCGTGTTGAAATGCCGAATTTTGGTAAATTTCTTCAGTCAAACAGGGTTTTGAAGATACATTGACCCTAGCAATTGATTAACAAATCAATAAACTTGAATAATTATTGATAGAAATATGCCTGGCAGCTCTGTTTTGTTAACCACACTAACAAAAATAATATAAATTTTGAATTAATACTTAAGAATTATGAATATTTCCACCTCCAAAATCCATTTATCTGGCAGATTGCCGTGTTGAAATGCCAAATTTTGGTAAATTTCTTCAGTCAAACAGGATTTTGAAGATACATTGACACTAGCAATTGATTAAAAAATCAATAAACTTGAATAATTATTGATATAAATAAGACTGGCAGCTCTGTTTTGTTTACCACACTAAGAAAATAAATATAAATTTTGAATTAATTCTTAAGAATTATGAATATTTTCAGCTCCAAAATCCATTTATCTGGCAGATTGCCGTGTTGAAATGCCAAATTTTGGTAAATTTCTTCAGTCAAACAGGATTTTGAAGATACATTGACACTAGTAATTGATTAACAAATCAATAAACTTGAATAATTATTGATATAAATAAGTCTGGCAGCTCTGTTTTGTTAACCACACTAAGAAAATAAATATAAATTTTGAATTTATTCCAGCTCCAAAATCCATTTATCCGACAGATTGCCGTGTTGAAATGCCAAATTTTGGTAAATTTCTTCAGTCAAACAGGGTTTTGAAGATACATTGACACTAGCAATTGATTAACAAATCAATAAACTTGAATAATTATTGATAGAAATATGCCTGGCAGCTCTGTTTTCTTAACCACACTAAGAAAATAAATATAGATTTTTAATTAATTCCAGCTCCAAAATCCATTTATCTGGAAGATTGCCGTGTTGAAATGCCAAATTTTGGTAAATTTCTTCAGTCAAACAGGGTTTTGAAGATACATTGACACTAGCAATTGATTAACAAATCAATAAACTTGAATAATTATTAATATAAATAAGCCTGGCAGCTCTGTTTTCTTAACCACACTAAGAAAATAAATATAGATTTTTAATTAATTCCAGCTCCAAAATCCATTTATCTGGAAGATTGCCGTGTTGAAATGCCAAATTTTGGTAAATTTCTTCAGTCAAACAGGGTTTTGAAGATACATTGACACTAGCAATTGATTAACAAATCAATAAACTTGAATAATTATTAATATAAATAAGCCTGGCAGCTCTGTTTTGTTAACCACACTAAGAAAATAAATATAGATTTTTAATTAATTCCAGCTCCAAAATCCATTTATCTGGAAGATTGCCGTGTTGAAATGCCAAATTTTGGTAAATTTCTTCAGTCAAACAGGGTTTGAAGTAACATTGACACTAGCAATTGATTAACAAATCAATAAACTTGAATAATTATTGATAGAAATATGCCTGGCAGCTCTGTTTTGTTAACCACACTAACAAAAATAATATAAATTTTGAATTAATACTTAAGAATTATGAATATTTCCACCTCCAAAATCCATTTATCTGGCAGATTGCCGTGTTGAAATGCCAAATTTTGGTAAATTTCTTCAGTCAAACCGGGTTTTAAGATACATTGACACTAGCAATTGATTAACAAATTAATAAACTTGAATAATTATTGATAGAAATAAGCCTGGCAGCTCTGTTTTGTTAACCACACTAAGAAAATAAATATAAATTTTGAATTTATTCCAGCTCCAAAATCCATTTATCCGACAGATTGCCGTGTTGAAATGCCAAATTTTGGTAAATTTCTTCAGTCAAACAGGGTTTTGAAGATACATTGACACTAGCAATTGATTAACAAATCAATAGACTTGAATAATTATTCATATAAATAAGCCTGGCAGCTCTGTTTTGTTAACCACTCTAAGAAAAAAATTATAAATTTTGAATTAATTCCAGCTCAAAAATCCATTTATCCGACAGATTGCCGTGTTGAAATGCCAAATTTTGGTAAATTTCTTCAGTCAAACAGGATTTTGAAGATACATTGACACTAGCAATTGATTAACAAATCAATAAACTTGAATAATTATTGATATAAATAAGCCTGGCAATTCTGTTTTGTTTACCACACTAAGAAAATAAATATAAATTTTGAATTAATTCTTAAGAATTATGAATATTTCCAGCTCCAAAATCCATTTATCTATCAGATTGCCGTGTTGAAATGCCAAATTTTGATAAATTTCTTCAGTCAAACAGGGTTTTAAGATACATTGACACTAGCAATTGATTAACAAATTAATAAACTTGAATAATTATTGATAGAAATAAGCCTGGCAGCTCTGTTTTGTTAACCACACTAAGAAAATAAATATAGATTTTGAATTAATTCCAGCTCCAAAATCCATTTATCTGGCAGATTGCCGTGTTGAAATGCCAAATTTTATTAAATTTCTTCAGTCAAACAGGGTTTTGAAGATACATTGACCCTAGCAATTGATTAACAAATCAATAAACTTGAATAATTATTGATAGAAATAAGCCTGGCAGCTCTGTTTTGTTAACCACACTAAGAAAATAAATATAGATTTTGAATTAATTCCAGCTCCAAAATCCATTTATCTGGCAGATTGCCGTGTTGAAATGCCGAATTTTGGTAAATTTCTTCAGTCAAACAGGGTTTTGAAGATACATTGACACTAGCAATTGATTAACAAATCAATAAACTTGAATAATTATTGATAGAAATAAGCCTGGCAGCTCTGTTTTGTTAACCACACTAAGAAAATAAATATAGATTTTGAATTAATTCCAGCTCCAAAATCCATTTATCTGGCAGATTGCCGTGTTGAAATGCCGAATTTTGGTAAATTTCTTTAGTCAAACAGGGTTTTCAAGATACATTGACACTAGCAATTGATTAACAAATCAATAAACTTGAATAATTATTGATAGAAATAAACCTGGCAGCTCTGTTTTGTTAACCACACTAAGAAAATTAATATAGATTTTGAATTAATTCCAGCTCCAAAATCCATTTATCTGGCAGATTGCCGTGTTGAAATGCCTAATTTTGGTAAATTTCTTCAGTCAAACAGGATTTTGAAGATACATTGACACTAGCAATTGATTAAAAAATCAATAAACTTGAATAATTATTGATATAAATAAGACTGGCAGCTCTGTTTTGTTTACCACACTAAGAAAATAAATATAAATTTTGAATTAATTCTTAAGAATTATGAATATTTTCAGCTCCAAAATCCATTTATCTGGCAGATTGCCGTGTTGAAATGCCAAATTTTGGTAAATTTCTTCAGTCAAACAGGATTTTGAAGATACATTGACACTAGTAATTGATTAACAAATCAATAAACTTGAATAATTATTGATATAAATAAGTCTGGCAGCTCTGTTTTGTTAACCACACTAAGAAAATAAATATAAATTTTGAATTTATTCCAGCTCCAAAATCCATTTATCCGAGAGATTGCCGTGTTGAAATGCCAAATTTTGGTAAATTTCTTCAGTCAAACAGGGTTTTGAAGATACATTGACACTAGCAATTGATTAACAAATCAATAAACTTGAATAATTATTGATAGAAATATGCCTGGCAGCTCTGTTTTCTTAACCACACTAAGAAAATAAGTATAGATTTTTAATTAATTCCAGCTCCAAAATCCATTTATCTGGAAGATTGCCGTGTTGAAATGCCAAATTTTGGTAAATTTCTTCAGTCAAACAGGGTTTTGAAGATACATTGACACTAGCAATTGATTAACAAATCAATAAACTTGAATAATTATTAATATAAATAAGCCTGGCAGCTCTGTTTTGTTAACCACACTTAGAAAATAAATATAGATTTTTAATTAATTCCAGCTCCAAAATCCATTTATCTGGAAGATTGCCGTGTTGAAATGCCAAATTTTGGTAAATTTCTTCAGTCAAACAGGGTTTTGAAGATACATTGACACTAGCAATTGATTAACAAATCAATAAACTTGAATAATTATTGATAGAAATATGCCTGGCAGCTCTGTTTTCTTAACCACACTAAGAAAATAAATATAGATTTTTAATTAATTCCAGCTCCAAAATCCATTTATCTGGAAGATTGCCGTGTTGAAATGCCAAATTTTGGTAAATTTCTTCAGTCAAACAGGGTTTTGAAGATACATTGACACTAGCAATTGATTAACAAATCAATAAACTTGAATAATTATTAATATAAATAAGCCTGGCAGCTCTGTTTTGTTAACCACACTAAGAAAATAAATATAGATTTTTAATTAATTCCAGCTCCAAAATCCATTTATCTGGAAGATTGCCGTGTTGAAATGCCAAATTTTGGTAAATTTCTTCAGTCAAACAGGGTTTGAAGTAACATTGACACTAGCAATTGATTAACAAATCAATAAACTTGAATAATTATTGATAGAAATATGCCTGGCAGCTCTGTTTTGTTAACCACACTAACAAAAATAATATAAATTTTGAATTAATACTTAAGAATTATGAATATTTCCACCTCCAAAATCCATTTATCTGGCAGATTGCCGTGTTGAAATGCCAAATTTTGGAAAATTTCTTCAGTCAAACAGGGTTTTGAAGATACATTGACACTAACAATTGATTAACAAATCAATAAACTTGAATAATTATTGATATAAATAAGCCTGGCAGCTCTGTTTTGTTTACCACACTAACAAAAATAATATAAATTTTGAATTAATTCTTAAGAATTATGAATATTTCCACCTCCAAAATCCATTTATCTGGCAGATTGCCGTGTTGAAATGCCAAATTTTGGTAAATTTCTTCAGTCAAACAGGGTTTTAAGATACATTGACACTAGCAATTGATTAACAAATTAATAAACTTGAATAATTATTGATAGAAATAAGCCTGGCAGCTCTGTTTTGTTAACCACACTAAGAAAATAAATATAAATTTTGAATTTATTCCAGCTCCAAAATCCATTTATCCGACAGATTGCCGTGTTGAAATGCCAAATTTTGGTAAATTTCTTCAGTCAAACAGGGTTTTGAAGATACATTGACACTAGCAATTGATTAACAAATCAATAGACTTGAATAATTATTCATATAAATAAGCCTGGCAGCTCTGTTTTGTTAACCACTCTAAGAAAAAAATTATAAATTTTGAATTAATTCCAGCTCAAAAATCCATTTATCCGACAGATTGCCGTGTTGAAATGCCAAATTTTGGTAAATTTCTTCAGTCAAACAGGATTTTGAAGATACATTGACACTAGCAATTGATTAACAAATCAATAAACTTGAATAATTATTGATATAAATAAGCCTGGCAATTCTGTTTTGTTTACCACACTAAGAAAATAAATATAAATTTTGAATTAATTCTTAAGAATTATGAATATTTCCAGCTCCAAAATCCATTTATCTATCAGATTGCCGTGTTGAAATGCCAAATTTTGATAAATTTCTTCAGTCAAACAGGGTTTTAAGATACATTGACACTAGCAATTGATTAACAAATTAATAAACTTGAATAATTATTGATAGAAATAAGCCTGGCAGCTCTGTTTTGTTAACCACACTAAGAAAATAAATATAGATTTTGAATTAATTCCAGCTCCAAAATCCATTTATCTGGCAGATTGCCGTGTTGAAATGCCGAATTTTGGTAAATTTCTTCAGTCAAACAGGGTTTTGAAGATACATTGACCCTAGCAATTGATTAACAAATCAATAAACTTGAATAATTATTGATAGAAATAAGCCTGGCAGCTCTGTTTTGTTAACCACACTAAGAAAATAAATATAGATTTTGAATTAATTCCAGCTCCAAAATCCATTTATCTGGCAGATTGCCGTGTTGAAATGCCGAATTTTGGTAAATTTCTTCAGTCAAACAGGGTTTTGAAGATACATTGACACTAGCAATTGATTAACAAATCAATAAACTTGAATAATTATTGATAGAAATAAGCCTGGCAGCTCTGTTTTGTTAACCACACTAAGAAAATAAATATAGATTTTGAATTAATTCCAGCTCCAAAATCCATTTATCCGGCAGATTGCCGTGTTGAAATGCCGAATTTTGGTAAATTTCTTCAGTCAAACAGGGTTTTGAAGATACATTGACCCTAGCAATTGATTAACAAATCAATAAACTTGAATAATTATTGATAGAAATAAGCTTGGCAGCTCTGTTTTGTTAACCACACTAAGAAAATAAATATAGATTTTGAATTAATTCCAGCTCCAAAATCCATTTATCCGACAGATTGCCGTGTTGAAATGCCAAATTTTGGTAAATTTCTTCAGTCAAACAGGGTTTTGAAGATACATTGACACTAGCAATTGATTAAAAAATCAATAAACTTGAATAATTATTGATATAAAAAAGCCTGGCAGCTCTGTTTTGTTTACCACATTAGAAAATACATATAAATTTTGAATTAATTCTTAAGAATTATGAATATTTTCTGCTCCAAAATCCATTTATCTGGCAGATTGCCGTGTTGAAATGCCGAATTTTGGTAAATTTCTTCAGTCAAACAGGGTTTTGAAGATACATTGACACTAGCAATTGATTAACAAATCAATAAACTTGAATAATTATTGATAGAAATAAGCCTGGCAGCTCTGTTTTGTTAACCACACTAAGAAAATAAATATAGATTTTGAATTAATTCCAGCTCCAAAATCCATTTATCTGGCAGATTGCCGTGTTGAAATGCCGAATTTTGGTAAATTTCTTTAGTCAAACAGGGTTTTCAAGATACATTGACACTAGCAATTGATTAACAAATCAATAAACTTGAATAATTATTGATAGAAATAAACCTGGCAGCTCTGTTTTGTTAACCACACTAAGAAAATTAATATAGATTTTGAATTAATTCCAGCTCCAAAATCCATTTATCTGGCAGATTGCCGTGTTGAAATGCCTAATTTTGGTAAATTTCTTCAGTCAAACAGGGTTTTGAAGATACATTGACACTAGCAATTGATTAACAAATCAATAAACTTGAATAATTATTGATTTAAATAAGCCTGGCAGCTCTGTTTTGTTAACCACACTAAGAAAATAAATATAAATTTTGAATTAATTCTTAGGAATTATGAATATTTCCACCTCCAAAATCCATTTATCTGGCAGATTGCCGTGTTGAAATGCCAAATTTTGGTAAATTTCTTCAGTCAAACAGGGTTTTGAAGTAACATTGACACTAGCAATTGATTAACAAATCAATAAACTTGAATAATTATTGATATAAATAAGCCTGGCAGCTCTGTTTTGTTAACCACACTAAGAAAATAAATATAAATTTTGAATTAATTCTTAAGAATTATCGATATTTCCAGCTCCAAAATCCATTTATCCGGCAGATTGCCGTGTTGAAATGCCAAATTTTGGTAAATTTCTTCAGTCAAACAGGGTTTTGAAGATACATTGACACTATCAATTGATTAACAAATCAATAAACTTGAATAATTATTGATATAAATAAGCCTGGCAGCTCTGTTTTGTTAACCACATTAAGAAAATAAATATAAATTTTGAATTAATTCCAGCTCCAAAATCAATTTATCTGGCAGATTGCCGTGTTGAAATGCCAAATTTTGGTAAATTTCTTCAGTCAAACAGGGTTTTGAAGATACATTGACACTAGCAATTGATTAACAAATCAATAAACTTGAATAATTATTGATAGAAATAAGCCTGGCAGCTCTGTTTTGTTAACCTCACTAAGAAAATAAATATAGATTTTGAATTAATTCCAGCTCCAAAATCCATTTATCTGGCAGATTGCCGTGTTGAAATGCCAAATTTTGGTAAATTTCTTCAGTCAAACAGGGTTTTGAAGATACATTGACACTAGCAATTGATTAACAAATCAATAAACTTGAATAATTATTGATAGAAATAAGCCTGGCAGCTCTGTTTTGTTAACCACACTAAGAAAAAAAATGTAGATTTTGAATTAATTTCAGCTCCAAAATCCATTTATCTGGCAGATTGCCGTGTTGAAATGCCAAATTTTGGTAAATTTCTTCAGTCAAACAGGGTTTTGAAGATACATTGACACTAGCAATTGATTAACAAATCAATAAACTTGAATAATTATTGATAGAAATAAGCCTGGCAGCTCTGTTTTGTTAACCTCACTAAGAAAATAAATATAGATTTTGAATTAATTCCAGCTCCAAAATCCATTTATCCGGCAGATTGCCGTGTTGAAATGCCAAATTTTGGTAAATTTCTTCAATCAAACAGGGTTTTGAAGATACATTGACACTATCAATTTATTAACAAATCAATAAACTTGAATAATTATTGATATAAATAAGCCTAACAGCTATGTTTTGTTAACCACCTTAAGAAAATAAATATAAATTTTGAATTAATTCCAGCTCCAAAATCAATTTATCTGGCAGATTGCCGTGTTGAAATGCCAAATTTTGGTAAATTTCTTCAGTCAAACAGGGTTTTGAAGATACATTGACACTAGCAATTGATTAACAAATCAATAAACTTGAATAATTATTGATAGAAATAAGCCTGGCAGCTCTGTTTTGTTAACCACACTAAGAAAATAAATATAGATTTTGAATTAATTCCAGCTCCAAAATCCATTTATCTGGCAGATTGCCGTGTTGAAATGCCGAATTTTGGTAAATTTCTTTAGTCAAACAGGGTTTTCAAGATACATTGACACTAGCAATTGATTAACAAATCAATAAACTTGAATAATTATTGATAGAAATAAACCTGGCAGCTCTGTTTTGTTAACCACACTAAGAAAATTAATATAGATTTTGAATTAATTCCAGCTCCAAAATCCATTTATCTGGCAGATTGCCGTGTTGAAATGCCTAATTTTGGTAAATTTCTTCAGTCAAACAGGGTTTTGAAGATACATTGACACTAGCAATTGATTAACAAATCAATAAACTTGAATAATTATTGATTTAAATAAGCCTGGCAGCTCTGTTTTGTTAACCACACTAAGAAAATAAATATAAATTTTGAATTAATTCTTAAGAATTATGAATATTTCCACCTCCAAAATCCATTTATCTGGCAGATTGCCGTGTTGAAATGCCAAATTTTGGTAAATTTCTTCAGTCAAACAGGGTTTTGAAGTAACATTGACACTAGCAATTGATTAACAAATCAATAAGCTTGAATAATTATTGATATAAATAAGCCTGGCAGCTCTGTTTTGTTAACCACACTAAGAAAATAAATATAAATTTTGAATTAATTCTTAAGAATTATCGATATTTCCAGCTCCAAAATCCATTTATCCGGCAGATTGCCGTGTTGAAATGCCAAATTTTGGTAAATTTCTTCAGTCAAACAGGGTTTTGAAGATACATTGACACTATCAATTGATTAACAAATCAATAAACTTGAATAATTATTGATATAAATAAGCCTGGCAGCTCTGTTTTGTTAACCACATTAAGAAAATAAATATAAATTTTGAATTAATTCCAGCTCCAAAATCAATTTATCTGGCAGATTGCCGTGTTGAAATGCCAAATTTTGGTAAATTTCTTCAGTCAAACAGGGTTTTGAAGATACATTGACACTAGCAATTGATTAACAAATCAATAAACTTGAATAATTATTGATAGAAATAAGCCTGGCAGCTCTGTTTTGTTAACCTCACTAAGAAAATAAATATAGATTTTGAATTAATTCCAGCTCCAAAATCCATTTATCTGGCAGATTGCCGTGTTGAAATGCCAAATTTTGGTAAATTTCTTCAGTCAAACAGGGTTTTGAAGATACATTGACACTAGCAATTGATTAACAAATCAATAAACTTGAATAATTATTGATAGAAATAAGCCTGGCAGCTCTGTTTTGTTAACCACACTAAGAAAATTAATATAGATTTTGAATTAATTCCAGCTCCAAAATCCATTTATCTGGCAGATTGCCGTGTTGAAATGCCTAATTTTGGTAAATTTCTTCAGTCAAACAGGGTTTTGAAGATACATTGACACTAGCAATTGATTAACAAATCAATAAACTTGAATAATTATTGATTTAAATAAGCCTGGCAGCTCTGTTTTGTTAACCACACTAAGAAAATAAATATAAATTTTGAATTAATTCTTAAGAATTATGAATATTTCCACCTCCAAAATCCATTTATCTGGCAGATTGCCGTGTTGAAATGCCAAATTTTGGTAAATTTCTTCAGTCAAACAGGGTTTTGAAGTAACATTGACACTAGCAATTGATTAACAAATCAATAAGCTTGAATAATTATTGATATAAATAAGCCTGGCAGCTCTGTTTTGTTAACCACACTAAGAAAATAAATATAAATTTTGAATTAATTCTTAAGAATTATCGATATTTCCAGCTCCAAAATCCATTTATCCGGCAGATTGCCGTGTTGAAATGCCAAATTTTGGTAAATTTCTTCAGTCAAACAGGGTTTTGAAGTAACATTGACACTAGCAATTGATTAACAAATCAATAAGCTTGAATAATTATTGATAGAAATAAGCCTGGCAGCTCTGTTTTGTTAACCTCACTAAGAAAATAAATATAGATTTTGAATTAATTCCAGCTCCAAAATCCATTTATCTGGCAGATTGCCGTGTTGAAATGCCAAATTTTGCTAAATTTCTTCAGTCAAACAGGGTTTTGAAGATACATTGACACTAGCAATTGATTAACAAATCAATAAACTTGAATAATTATTGATAGAAATAAGCCTGGCAGCTCTGTTTTGTTAACCTCACTAAGAAAAAAAATATAGATTTTGAATTAATTCCAGCTCCAAAATCCATTTATCCGGCAGATTGCCGTGTTGAAATGCCAAATTTTGGTAAATTTCTTCAGTCAAACAGGGTTTTGAAGATACATTGACACTATCAATTTATTAACAAATCAATAAACTTGAATAATTATTGATATAAATAAGCCTGGCAGCTATGTTTTGTTAACCACATTAAGAAAATAAATATAAATTTTGAATTAATTCCAGCTCCAAAATCAATTTATCTGGCAGATTGCCGTGTTGAAATGCCAAATTTTGGTAAATTTCTTCAGTCAAACAGGGTTTATGAAGATACATTGACACTAGCAATTGATTAACAAATCAATAAACTTGAATAATTATTGATAGAAATAAGCCTGGCAGCTCTGTTTTGTTAACCTCACTAAGAAAATAAATATAGATTTTGAATTAATTCCAGCTCCAAAATCCATTTATCTGGCAGATTGCCGTGTTGAAATGCCAAATTTTGGTAAATTTCTTCAGTCAAACAGGGTTTTGAAGATACATTGACACTAGCAATTGATTAACAAATCAATAAACTTGAATAATTATTGATAGAAATAAGCCTGGCAGCTCTGTTTTGTTAACCTCACTAAGAAAATAAATATAGATTTTGAATTAATTCCAGCTCCAAAATCCATTTATCTGGCAGATTGCCGTGTTGAAATGCCAAATTTTGGTAAATTTCTTCAGTCAAACAGGGTTTTGAAGATACATTGACACTACCAATTGATTAACAAATCAATAATCTTGAATAATTATTGATATAAATAAGCCTGACAGCTCTGTTTTGTTAACCACACTAAGAAAATAAATATAAATTTTGAATTAATTCTTAAGAATTATGAATATTTCCACCTCCAAAATCCATTTATCTGGCAATTGCCGTGTTGAAATGCCAAATTTTGGTAAATTTCTTCAGTCAAACAGGGTTTTGAAGATACATTGACACTAGCAATTGATTAACAAATCAATAAACTTGAATAATTATTGATAGAAATAAGCCTGGCAGCTCTGTTTTGTTAACCTCACTAAGAAAATAAATATAGATTTTGAATTAATTCCAGCTCCAAAATCCATTTATCTGGCAGATTGCCGTGTTGAAATGCCAAATTTTGGTAAATTTCTTCAGTCAAACAGGGTTTTGAAGATACATTGACACTACCAATTGATTAACAAATCAATAAACTTGAATAATTATTGATAGAAATAAGCCTGGCAGCTCTGTTTTGTTAACCACACTAAGAAAATAAATGTAGATTTTGATTAATTTCAGCTCCAAAATCCATTTATCTGGCAGATTGCCGTGTTGAAATGCCTAATTTTGGTAAATTTCTTCAGTCAAACAGGGTTTTGAAGATACATTGACACTAGCAATTGATTAACAAATCAATAAACTTGAATAATTATTGATATAAATAAGCCTGGCTGCTCTGTTTTGTTAACCACACTAAGAAAATAAATATAAATTTTGAATTAATTCTTAAGAATTATGAATATTTCCACCTCCAAAATCCATTTATCTGGCAATTGCCGTGTTGAAATGCCAAATTTTGGTAAATTTCTTCAGTCAAACAGGGTTTTGAAGTAACATTGACACTAGCAATTGATTAACAAATCAATAAACTTGAATAATTATTGATATAAATAAGCCTGGCAGCTCTGTTTTGTTAACCACACTAAGAAAATAAATATAAATTTTGAATTAATTCTTAAGAATTATGAATATTTTCAGCTCCAAAATCCATTTATCTGGCAGATTGCCGTGTTGAAATGCCAAATTTTGGTAAATTTCTACAGTCAAACAGGGTTTTGAAGATACATTGACACTATCAATTGATTAACAAATCAATAAACTTGAATAATTATTGATATAAATAAGCCTGGCAGCTCTGTTTTGTAAACCACATTAAGAAAATAAATATAAATTTTGAATTAATTCCAGCTCCAAAATTTATTTATCTGGCAGATTGCCGTGTTGAAATGTCAAATTTTGGTAAATTTCTTCAGTCAAACAGGATTTTGAAAATCCATTGACACTAGCAATTGATTAACAAATCAATAAACTTGAATAATTATTGATAGAAATGAGCCTGGCAGCTCTGTTTTGTTAACCACACTAAGAAAATAAATATAAATTTTGAATTAATTCTTAAGAATTATGAATATTTCCAGCTCCAAAATCAATTTATCTGGCAGATTGCCGTGTTGAAATGCCAAATTTTGGTAAATTTCTTCAGTCAAACAGGGTTTATGAAGATACATTGACACTAGCAATTGATTAACAAATCAATAAACTTGAATAATTATTGATAGAAATAAGCCTGGCAGCTCTGTTTTGTTAACCTCACTAAGAAAATAAATATAGATTTTGAATTAATTCCAGCTCCAAAATCCATATATCTGGCAGATTGCCGTGTTGAAATGCCAAATTTTGGTAAATTTCTTCAGTCAAACAGGGTTTTGAAGATACATTGACACTACCAATTGATTAACAAATCAATAAACTTGAATAATTATTGATAGAAATAAGCCTGGCAGCTCTGTTTTGTTAACCACACTAAGAAAATAAATGTAGATTTTGATTAATTTCAGCTCCAAAATCCATTTATCTGGCAGATTGCCGTGTTGAAATGCCTAATTTTGGTAAATTTCTTCAGTCAAACAGGGTTTTGAAGATACATTGACACTAGCAATTGATTAACAAATCAATAAACTTGAATAATTATTGATATAAATAAGCCTGGCTGCTCTGTTTTGTTAACCACACTAAGAAAATAAATATAAATTTTGAATTAATTCTTAAGAATTATGAATATTTCCACCTCCAAAATCCATTTATCTGGCAATTGCCGTGTTGAAATGCCAAATTTTGGTAAATTTCTTCAGTCAAACAGGGTTTTGAAGTAACATTGACACTAGCAATTGATTAACAAATCAATAAACTTGAATAATTATTGATATAAATAAGCCTGGCAGCTCTGTTTTGTTAACCACACTAAGAAAATAAATATAAATTTTGAATTAATTCTTAAGAATTATGAATATTTTCAGCTCCAAAATCCATTTATCTGGCAGATTGCCGTGTTGAAATGCCAAATTTTGGTAAATTTCTACAGTCAAACAGGGTTTTGAAGATACATTGACACTATCAATTGATTAACAAATCAATAAACTTGAATAATTATTGATATAAATAAGCCTGGCAGCTCTGTTTTGTAAACCACATTAAGAAAATAAATATAAATTTTGAATTAATTCCAGCTCCAAAATTTATTTATCTGGCAGATTGCCGTGTTGAAATGTCAAATTTTGGTAAATTTCTTCAGTCAAACAGGATTTTGAAAATCCATTGACACTAGCAATTGATTAACAAATCAATAAACTTGAATAATTATTGATAGAAATGAGCCTGGCAGCTCTGTTTTGTTAACCACACTAAGAAAATAAATATAAATTTTGAATTAATTCTTAAGAATTATGAATATTTCCAGCTCCAAAATCAATTTATCTGGCAGATTGCCGTGTTGAAATGCCAAATTTTGGTAAATTTCTTCAGTCAAACAGGGTTTATGAAGATACATTGACACTAGCAATTGATTAACAAATCAATAAACTTGAATAATTATTGATAGAAATAAGCCTGGCAGCTCTGTTTTGTTAACCTCACTAAGAAAATAAATATAGATTTTGAATTAATTCCAGCTCCAAAATCCATATATCTGGCAGATTGCCGTGTTGAAATGCCAAATTTTGGTAAATTTCTTCAGTCAAACAGGGTTTTGAAGATACATTGACACTAGCAATTGATTAACAAATCAATAAACTTGAATAATTATTGATAGAAATAAGCCTGGCAGCTCTGTTTTGTTAACCACACTAAGAAAAAAAATGTAGATTTTGAATTAATTTCAGCTCCAAAATCCATTTATCTGGCAGATTGCCGTGTTGAAATGCCTTATTATGGTAAATTTCTTCAGTCAAACAGGGTTTTGAAGATACATTGACACTTGCAATTGATTAACAAATCAATAAACTTGAATAATTATTGATATAAATAAGCCTGACAGCTCTGTTTTGTTAACCACACTAAGAAAATAAATATAAATTTTGAATTAATTCTTAAGAATTATGAATATTTCCACCTCCAAAATCCATTTATCTGGCAATTGCCGTGTTGAAATGCCAAATTTTGGTAAATTTCTTCAGTCAAACAGGGTTTTGAAGATACATTGACACTAGCAATTGATTAACAAATCAATAAACTTGAATAATTATTGATAGAAATAAGCCTGGCAGCTCTGTTTTGTTAACCTCACTAAGAAAATAAATATAGATTTTGAATTAATTCCAGCTCCAAAATCCATTTATCTGGCAGATTGCCGTGTTGAAATGCCAAATTTTGGTAAATTTCTTCAGTCAAACAGGGTTTTGAAGATACATTGACACTACCAATTGATTAACAAATCAATAAACTTGAATAATTATTGATATAAATAAGCCTGACAGCTCTGTTTTGTTAACCACACTAAGAAAATAAATATAAATTTTGAATTAATTCTTAAGAATTATGAATATTTCCACCTCCAAAATCCATTTATCTGGCAATTGCCGTGTTGAAATGCCAAATTTTGGTAAATTTCTTCAGTCAAACAGGGTTTTGAAGATACATTGACACTAGCAATTGATTAACAAATCAATAAACTTGAATAATTATTGATAGAAATAAGCCTGGCAGCTCTGTTTTGTTAACCACACTAAGAAAATAAATGTAGATTTTGATTAATTTCAGCTCCAAAATCCATTTATCTGGCAGATTGCCGTGTTGAAATGCCTAATTTTGGTAAATTTCTTCAGTCAAACAGGGTTTTGAAGATACATTGATACTAGCAATTGATTAACAAATCAATAAACTTGAATAATTATTGATATAAATAAGCCTGGCTGCTCTGTTTTGTTAACCACACTAAGAAAATAAATATAAATTTTGAATTAATTCTTAAGAATTATGAATATTTCCACCTCCAAAATCCATTTATCTGGCAATTGCCGTGTTGAAATGCCAAATTTTGGTAAATTTCTTCAGTCAAACAGGGTTTTGAAGTAACATTGACACTAGCAATTGATTAACAAATCAATAAACTTGAATAATTATTGATATAAATAAGCCTGGCAGCTCTGTTTTGTTAACCACACTAAGAAAATAAATATAAATTTTGAATTAATTCTTAAGAATTATGAATATTTCCACCTCCAAAATCCATTTATCTGGCAATTGCCGTGTTGAAATGCCAAATTTTGGTAAATTTCTACAGTCAAACAGGGTTTTGAAGATACATTGACACTATCAATTGATTAACAAATCAATAAACTTGAATAATTATTGATATAAATAAGCCTGGCAGCTCTGTTTTGTAAACCACATTAAGAAAATAAATATAAATTTTGAATTAATTCCAGCTCCAAAATTAATTTATCTGGCAGTTTGCCGTGTTGAAATGTCAAATTTTGGTAAATTTCTTCAGTCAAACAGGATTTTGAAAATCCATTGACACTAGCAATTGATTAACAAATCAATAAACTTGAATAATTATTGATAGAAATGAGCCTGGCAGCTCTGTTTTGTTAACCACACTAAGAAAATAAATATAAATTTTGAATTAATTCTTAAGAATTATGAATATTTCCAGCTCCAAAATCAATTTATCTGGCAGATTGCCGTGTTGAAATGCCAAATTTTGGTAAATTTCTTCAGTCAAACAGGGTTTTGAAGATACATTGACACTAGCAATTGATTAACAAATTAATAAACTTGAATAATTTTTTGATAGAAATAAGCCTGGCAGCTCTGTTTTGTTAACCACACTAAGAAAATAAATATAGATTTTGAATTAATTCCAGCTCCAAAATCCATTTATCTGGCAGATTGCCGTGTTGAAATGCCAAATTTTGGTAAATTTCTTCAGTCAAACAGGGTTTTGAAGATACATTGACACTAGCAATTGATTAACAAATCAATAAACTTGAATAATTATTGATAGAAATAAGCCTGGCAGCTCTGTTTTGTTAACTACACTAAGAAAATAAATATAAATTTTGAATTAATTCTTAAGAATTATGAATATTTCCAGCTCCAAAATCAATTTATCTGGCAGATTGCAGTGTTGAAATGGCGAATTTTGGTAAATTTCTTCAGTTAAACAGGGTTTTGAAGAAACATTGACACTAGCAATTGATTAACAAATCAAAAAACTTGAATAATTATTGATATAAATAAGCCTGGCAGCTCTGTTTTGTTAACCACACTAAGAAAATAAATATAAATTTTGAATTAATTCCAGCTCCAAAATCCATTTATCTGGCAGATTGCCGTGTTGATATGCCAAATTTTGGTAAATTTCTTCAGTCAAACAGGATTTTGAAGATACATTGACACTAGCAATTGATTAACAAATCAATAAACTTGACAAATTATTGATATAAATAAGCCTAGCAGCTCTGTTTTGTTAACTACACTAAGAAAATAAATATAAATTTTGAATTAATTCTTAAGAATAATGAATATTTCCAGTTCCAAAATCCATTTAACTGGCAGATTGCCGTGTTGAAATGCCAAATTTTGGTAAATTTCTTCAGTCAAACAGGGTTTTGAAGATACATTGACACTAGCAATTGATTAACAAATCAATAAACTTGAATAATTATTGATAGAAATAAGCCTGGCAGCTCTGTTTTGTAACCACACTAAGAAAATAAATATAAATTTTGAAATAATTCTTAAGAATTATGAATATTTCCAGCTCCAAAATCAATTAATCTGGCAGATTGCCGTGTTGAAATGCCGAATTTTGGTAAATTTCTTCAGTCAAACAGGGTTTTGAAGAAACATTGACACTAGCAATTGATTAACAAATCAAAAAACTTGAATAATTATTGATATAAATAAGCCTGGCAGCTCTGTTTTGTTAACCACACTAAGAAAATAAATATAGATTTTGAATTAATTCCAACTCCAAAATACATTTATCTGGCAGATTACCGTGTTGAAATACCAAATTTTGGCAAATTTCTTCAGTCAAACAGGGTTTTGAAGATACATTGACACTAGCAATTGATTAACAAATCAATAAACTTGAATAATTATTGATAGAAATATGCCTGGCAGCTCTGTTTTGTTAACCACACTAAGAAAATAAATATAAATTTTAAATTAATTCCAGCTCCAAAATACATTTATCTGGCAGATTGCCGCGTTGAAATACCAAATTTTGGTAAATTTCTTCAGTCAAACAGGGTTTTGAAGATACATTGACACTAGCAATTGATTAACAAACCAATAAACTTGAATAATTATTGATAGAAATAAGCCTGGCAGCTCTGTTTTGTTAACCACACTAAGAAAATAAATATAGATTTTGAATTAATTCCAGCTCCAAAATCCATTTATCCGGCAGATTGCCGTGTTGAAATGCCGAATTTTGGTAAATTTCTTCAGTCAAACAGGGTTTTGAAGATACATTGACCCTAGCAATTGATTAACAAATCAATAAACTTGAATAATTATTGATAGAAATAAGCCTGGCAGCTCTGTTTTGTTAACCACACTAAGAAAATAAATATAGATTTTGAATTAATTCCAGCTCCAAAATCCATTTATCCGACAGATTGCCGTGTTGAAATGCCAAATTTTGGTAAATTTCTTCAGTCAAACAGGGTTTTGAAGATACATTGACACTAGCAATTGATTAAAAAATCAATAAACTTGAATAATTATTGATATAAAAAAGCCTGGCAGCTCTGTTTTGTTTACCACATTAGAAAATAAATATAAATTTTGAATTAATTCTTAAGAATTATGAATATTTTCTGCTCCAAAATCCATTTATCTGGCAGATTGCCGTGTTGAAATGCCGAATTTTGGTAAATTTCTTCAGTCAAACAGGGTTTTGAAGATACATTGACACTAGCAATTGATTAACAAATCAATAAACTTGAATAATTATTGATAGAAATAAGCCTGGCAGCTCTGTTTTGTTAACCACACTAAGAAAATAAATATAGATTTTGAATTAATTCCAGCTCCAAAATCCATTTATCTGGCAGATTGCCGTGTTGAAATGCCGAATTTTGGTAAATTTCTTTAGTCAAACAGGGTTTTCAAGATACATTGACACTAGCAATTGATTAACAAATCAATAAACTTGAATAATTATTGATAGAAATAAACCTGGCAGCTCTGTTTTGTTAACCACACTAAGAAAATTAATATAGATTTTGAATTAATTCCAGCTCCAAAATCCATTTATCTGGCAGATTGCCGTGTTGAAATGCCTAATTTTGGTAAATTTCTTCAGTCAAACAGGGTTTTGAAGATACATTGACACTAGCAATTGATTAACAAATCAATAAACTTGAATAATTATTGATTTAAATAAGCCTGGCAGCTCTGTTTTGTTAACCACACTAAGAAAATAAATATAAATTTTGAATTAATTCTTAAGAATTATGAATATTTCCTGCTCCAAAATCCATTCATCTGGCAGATTGCCGTGTTGAAATGCCAAATTTTGGTAAATTTCTTCAGTCAAACAGGGTTTTGAAGAAACATTGTCACTAGCAATTGATTAACAAATCAATAAACTTGAATAATTATTGATATAAATAAGCCTGGCAGCTCTGTTTTGTTAACCACACTAAGAAAATAAATATAAATTTTGAATTAATTCTTAAGAATTATCGATATTTCCAGCTCCAAAATCCATTTATCCGGCAGATTGCCGTGTTGAAATGCCAAATTTTGGTAAATTTCTTCAGTCAAACAGGGTTTTGAAGATACATTGACACTATCAATTGATTAACAAATCAATAAACTTGAATAATTATTGATATAAATAAGCCTGGCAGCTCTGTTTTTTTAACCACATTAAGAAAATAAATATAAATTTTGAATTAATTCTTAAGAATTATGAATATTTCCACCTCCAAAATCCATTTATCTGGCAGATTGCCGTGTTGAAATGCCAAATTTTGGTAAATTTCTTCAGTCAAACAGGGTTTTGAAGTAACATTGACACTAGCAATTGATTAACAAATCAATAAACTTGAATAATTATTGATATAAATAAGCCTGGCAGCTCTGTTTTGTTAACCACACTAAGAAAATAAATATAAATTTTGAATTAATTCTTAAGAATTATCGATATTTCCAGCTCCAAAATCCATTTATCCGGCAGATTGCCGTGTTGAAATGCCAAATTTTGGTAAATTTCTTCAGTCAAACAGGGTTTTGAAGATACATTGACACTATCAATTGATTAACAAATCAATAAACTTGAATAATTATTGATATAAATAAGCCTGGCAGCTCTGTTTTGTTAACCACATTAAGAAAATAAATATAAATTTTGAATTAATTCCAGCTCCAAAATCAATTTATCTGGCAGATTGCCGTGTTGAAATGCCAAATTTTGGTAAATTTCTTCAGTCAAACAGGGTTTTGAAGATACATTGACACTAGCAATTGATTAACAAATCAATAAACTTGAATAATTATTGATAGAAATAAGCCTGGCAGCTCTGTTTTGTTAACCTCACTTAGAAAATAAATATAGATTTTGAATTAATTCCAGCTCCAAAATCCATTTATCTGGCAGATTGCCGTGTTGAAATGCCAAATTTTGGTAAATTTCTTCAGTCAAACAGGGTTTTGAAGATACATTGACACTAGCAATTGATTAACAAATCAATAAACTTGAATAATTATTGATAGAAATAAGCCTGGCAGCTCTGTTTTGTTAACCACACTAAGAAAAAAATGTAGATTTTGAATTAATTTCAGCTCCAAAATCCATTTATCTGGCAGATTGCCGTGTTAAAATGCCAAATTTTGGTAAATTTCTTCAGTCAAACAGGGTTTTGAAGATACATTGACACTAGCAATTGATTAACAAATCAATAAACTTGAATAATTATTGATAGAAATAAGCCTGGCAGCTCTGTTTTGTTAACCTCACTAAGAAAATAAATATAGATTTTGAATTAATTCCAGCTCCAAAATCCATTTATCCGGCAGATTGCCGTGTTGAAATGCCAAATTTTGGTAAATTTCTTCAGTCAAACAGGGTTTTGAAGATACATTGACACTATCAATTTATTAACAAATCAATAAACTTGAATAATTATTGATATAAATAAGCCTGGCAGCTATGTTTTGTTAACCACATTAAGAAAATAAATATAAATTTTGAATTAATTCCAGCTCCAAAATCAATTTATCTGGCAGATTGCCGTGTTGAAATGCCAAATTTTGGTAAATTTCTTCAGTCAAACAGGGTTTTGAAGATACATTGACACTAGCAATTGATTAACAAATCAATAAACTTGAATAATTATTGATAGAAATAAGCCTGGCAGCTCTGTTTTGTTAACCACACTAAGAAAATAAATATAGATTTTGAATTAATTCCAGCTCCAAAATCCATTTATCTGGCAGATTGCCGTGTTGAAATGCCGAATTTTGGTAAATTTCTTTAGTCAAACAGGGTTTTCAAGATACATTGACACTAGCAATTGATTAACAAATCAATAAACTTGAATAATTATTGATTGAAATAAACCTGGCAGCTCTGTTTTGTTAACCACACTAAGAAAATTAATATAGATTTTGAATTAATTCCAGCTCCAAAATCCATTTATCTGGCAGATTGCCGTGTTGAAATGCCTAATTTTGGTAAATTTCTTCAGTCAAACAGGGTTTTGAAGATACATTGACACTAGCAATTGATTAACAAATCAATAAACTTGAATAATTATTGATTTAAATAAGCCTGGCAGCTCTGTTTTGTTAACCACACTAAGAAAATAAATATAAATTTTGAATTAATTCTTAAGAATTATGAATATTTCCACCTCCAAAATCCATTTATCTGGCAGATTGCCGTGTTGAAATGCCAAATTTTGGTAAATTTCTTCAGTCAAACAGGGTTTTCAAGTAACATTGACACTAGCAATTGATTAACAAATCAATAAACTTGAATAATTATTGATATAAATAAGCCTGGCAGCTCTGTTTTGTTAACCACACTAAGAAAATAAATATAAATTTTGAATTAATTCTTAAGAATTATCGATATTTCCAGCTCCAAAATCCATTTATCCGGCAGATTGCCGTGTTGAAATGCCAAATTTTGGTAAATTTCTTCAGTCAAACAGGGTTTTGAAGATACATTGACACTAGCAATTGATTAACAAATCAATAAACTTGAATAATTATTGATAGAAATAAGCCTGGCAGCTCTGTTTTGTTAACCTCACTAAGAAAATAAATATAGATTTTGAATTAATTCCAGCTCCAAAATCCATTTATCTGGCAGATTGCCGTGTTGAAATGCCAAATTTTGGTAAATTTCTTCAGTCAAACAGGGTTTTGAAGATACATTGACACTAGCAATTGATTAACAAATCAATAAACTTGAATAATTATTGATAGAAATAAGCCTGGCAGCTCTGTTTTGTTAACCTCACTAAGAAAATAAATATAGATTTTGAATTAATTCCAGCTCCAAAATCCATTTATCCGGCAGATTGCCGTGTTGAAATGCCAAATTTTGGTAAATTTCTTCAGTCAAACAGGGTTTTGAAGATACATTGACACTATCAATTTATTAACAAATCAATAAACTTGAATAATTATTGATATAAATAAGCCTGGCAGCTATGTTTTGTTAACCACATTAAGAAAATAAATATAAATTTTGAATTAATTCCAGCTCCAAAATCAATTTATCTGGCAGATTGCCGTGTTGAAATGCCAAATTTTGGTAAATTTCTTCAGTCAAACAGGGTTTTGAAGATACATTGACACTAGCAATTGATTAACAAATCAATAAACTTGAATAATTATTGATAGAAATAAGCCTGGCAGCTCTGTTTTGTTAACCACACTAAGAAAATAAATATAGATTTTGAATTAATTCCAGCTCCAAAATCCATTTATCTGGCAGATTGCCGTGTTGAAATGCCGAATTTTGGTAAATTTCTTTAGTCAAACAGGGTTTTCAAGATACATTGACACTAGCAATTGATTAACAAATCAATAAACTTGAATAATTATTGATAGAAATAAACCTGGCAGCTCTGTTTTGTTAACCACACTAAGAAAATTAATATAGATTTTGAATTAATTCCAGCTCCAAAATCCATTTATCTGGCAGATTGCCGTGTTGAAATGCCTAATTTTGGTAAATTTCTTCAGTCAAACAGGGTTTTGAAGATACATTGACACTAGCAATTGATTAACAAATCAATAAACTTGAATAATTATTGATAGAAATAAGCCTGGCAGCTCTGTTTTGTTAACCTCACTAAGAAAATAAATATAGATTTTGAATTAATTCCAGCTCCAAAATCCATTTATCTGGCAGATTGCCGTGTTGAAATGCCAAATTTTGGTAAATTTCTTCAGTCAAACAGGGTTTTGAAGATACATTGACACTAGCAATTGATTAACAAATCAATAAACTTGAATAATTATTGATAGAAATAAGCCTGGCAGCTCTGTTTTGTTAACCTCACTAAGAAAATAAATATAGATTTTGAATTAATTCCAGCTCCAAAATCAATTTATCTGGCAGATTGCCGTGTTGAAATGCCAAATTTTGGTAAATTTCTTCAGTCAAACAGGGTTTTGAAGATACATTGACACTAGCAATTGATTAACAAATCAATAAACTTGAATAATTATTGATAGAAATAAGCCTGGCAGCTCTGTTTTGTTAACCTCACTAAGAAAATAAATATAGATTTTGAATTAATTCCAGCTCCAAAATCCATTTATCTGGCAGATTGCCGTGTTGAAATGCCAAATTTTGGTAAATTTCTTCAGTCAAACAGGGTTTTGAAGATACATTGACACTACCAATTGATTAACAAAACAATAAACTTGAATAATTATTGATAGAAATAAGCCTGGCAGCTCTGTTTTGTTAACCACACTAAGAAAATAAATGTAGATTTTGATTAATTTCAGCTCCAAAATCCATTTATCTGGCAGATTGCCGTGTTGAAATGCCAAATTTTGGTAAATTTCTTCAGTCAAACAGGGTTTTGAAGATACATTGACACTAGCAATTGATTAACAAATCAATAAACTTGAATAATTATTGATATAAATAAGCCTGGCTGCTCTGTTTTGTTAACCACACTAAGAAAATAAATATAAATTTTGAATTAATTCTTAAGAATTATGAATATTTCCAGCTCCAAAATCCATTTATCCGGCAGATTGCCGTGTTGAAATGCCAAATTTTGGTAAATTTCTTCAGTCAAACAGGGTTTTGAAGATACATTGACACTAGCAATTGATTAACAAATCAATAAACTTGAATAATTATTGATAGAAATAAGCCTGGCAGCTCTGTTTTGTTAACCTCACTAAGAAAATAAATATAGATTTTGAATTAATTCCAGCTCCAAAATCCATTTATCTGGCAGATTGCCGTGTTGAAATGCCAAATTTTGGTAAATTTCTTCAGTCAAACAGGGTTTTGAAGATACATTGACACTAGCAATTGATTAACAAATCAATAAACTTGAATAATTATTGATAGAAATAAGCCTGGCAGCTCTGTTTTGTTAACCTCACTAAGAAAATAAATATAGATTTTGAATTAATTCCAGCTCCAAAATCCATTTATCCGGCAGATTGCCGTGTTGAAATGCCAAATTTTGGTAAATTTCTTCAGTCAAACAGGGTTTTGAAGATACATTGACACTATCAATTTATTAACAAATCAATAAACTTGAATAATTATTGATATAAATAAGCCTGGCAGCTATGTTTTGTTAACCACATTAAGAAAATAAATATAAATTTTGAATTAATTCCAGCTCCAAAATCAATTTATCTGGCAGATTGCCGTGTTGAAATGCCAAATTTTGGTAAATTTCTTCAGTCAAACAGGGTTTTGAAGATACATTGACACTAGCAATTGATTAACAAATCAATAAACTTGAATAATTATTGATAGAAATAAGCCTGGCAGCTCTGTTTTGTTAACCTCACTAAGAAAATAAATATAGATTTTGAATTAATTCCAGCTCCAAAATCCATTTATCCGGCAGATTGCCGTGTTGAAATGCCAAATTTTGGTAAATTTCTTCAGTCAAACAGGGTTTTGAAGATACATTGACACTATCAATTTATTAACAAATCAATAAACTTGAATAATTATTGATATAAATAAGCCTGGCAGCTATGTTTTGTTAACCACATTAAGAAAATAAATATAAATTTTGAATTAATTCCAGCTCCAAAATCAATTTATCTGGCAGATTGCCGTGTTGAAATGCCAAATTTTGGTAAATTTCTTCAGTCAAACAGGGTTTTGAAGATACATTGACACTAGCAATTGATTAACAAATCAATAAACTTGAATAATTATTGATAGAAATAAGCCTGGCAGCTCTGTTTTGTTAACCTCACTAAGAAAATAAATATAGATTTTGAATTAATTCCAGCTCCAAAATCCATTTATCCGGCAGATTGCCGTGTTGAAATGCCAAATTTTGGTAAATTTCTTCAGTCAAACAGGGTTTTGAAGATACATTGACACTATCAATTTATTAACAAATCAATAAACTTGAATAATTATTGATATAAATAAGCCTGGCAGCTATGTTTTGTTAACCTCACTAAGAAAATAAATATAGATTTTGAATTAATTCCAGCTCCAAAATCCATTTATCTGGCAGATTGCCGTGTTGAAATGCCAAATTTTGGTAAATTTCTTCAGTCAAACAGGGTTTTGAAGATACATTGACACTAGCAATTGATTAACAAATCAATAAACTTGAATAATTATTGATAGAAATAAGCCTGGCAGCTCTGTTTTGTTAACCTCACTAAGAAAATAAATATAGATTTTGAATTAATTCCAGCTCCAAAATCCATTTATCCGGCAGATTGCCGTGTTGAAATGCCAAATTTTGGTAAATTTCTTCAGTCAAACAGGGTTTTGAAGATACATTGACACTATCAATTTATTAACAAATCAATAAACTTGAATAATTATTGATATAAATAAGCCTGGCAGCTATGTTTTGTTAACCACATTAAGAAAATAAATATAAATTTTGAATTAATTCCAGCTCCAAAATCAATTTATCTGGCAGATTGCCGTGTTGAAATGCCAAATTTTGGTAAATTTCTTCAGTCAAACAGGGTTTTGAAGATACATTGACACTAGCAATTGATTAACAAATCAATAAACTTGAATAATTATTGATAGAAATAAGCCTGGCAGCTCTGTTTTGTTAACCTCACTAAGAAAATAAATATAGATTTTGAATTAATTCCAGCTCCAAAATCCATTTATCTGGCAGATTGCCGTGTTGAAATGCCAAATTTTGGTAAATTTCTTCAGTCAAACAGGGTTTTGAAGATACATTGACACTACCAATTGATTAACAAAACAATAAACTTGAATAATTATTGATAGAAATAAGCCTGGCAGCTCTGTTTTGTTAACCACACTAAGAAAATAAATGTAGATTTTGATTAATTTCAGCTCCAAAATCCATTTATCTGGCAGATTGCCGTGTTGAAATGCCAAATTTTGGTAAATTTCTTCAGTCAAACAGGGTTTTGAAGATACATTGACACTAGCAATTGATTAACAAATCAATAAACTTGAATAATTATTGATATAAATAAGCCTGGCTGCTCTGTTTTGTTAACCACACTAAGAAAATAAATATAAATTTTGAATTAATTCTTAAGAATTATGAATATTTCCAGCTCCAAAATCCATTTATCCGGCAGATTGCCGTGTTGAAATGCCAAATTTTGGTAAATTTCTTCAGTCAAACAGGGTTTTGAAGATACATTGACACTAGCAATTGATTAACAAATCAATAAACTTGAATAATTATTGATAGAAATAAGCCTGGCAGCTCTGTTTTGTTAACCTCACTAAGAAAATAAATATAGATTTTGAATTAATTCCAGCTCCAAAATCCATTTATCTGGCAGATTGCCGTGTTGAAATGCCAAATTTTGGTAAATTTCTTCAGTCAAACAGGGTTTTGAAGATACATTGACACTAGCAATTGATTAACAAATCAATAAACTTGAATAATTATTGATAGAAATAAGCCTGGCAGCTCTGTTTTGTTAACCTCACTAAGAAAATAAATATAGATTTTGAATTAATTCCAGCTCCAAAATCCATTTATCCGGCAGATTGCCGTGTTGAAATGCCAAATTTTGGTAAATTTCTTCAGTCAAACAGGGTTTTGAAGATACATTGACACTATCAATTTATTAACAAATCAATAAACTTGAATAATTATTGATATAAATAAGCCTGGCAGCTATGTTTTGTTAACCACATTAAGAAAATAAATATAAATTTTGAATTAATTCCAGCTCCAAAATCAATTTATCTGGCAGATTGCCGTGTTGAAATGCCAAATTTTGGTAAATTTCTTCAGTCAAACAGGGTTTTGAAGATACATTGACACTAGCAATTGATTAACAAATCAATAAACTTGAATAATTATTGATAGAAATAAGCCTGGCAGCTCTGTTTTGTTAACCTCACTAAGAAAATAAATATAGATTTTGAATTAATTCCAGCTCCAAAATCCATTTATCTGGCAGATTGCCGTGTTGAAATGCCAAATTTTGGTAAATTTCTTCAGTCAAACAGGGTTTTGAAGATACATTGACACTAGCAATTGATTAACAAATCAATAAACTTGAATAATTATTGATATAAATAAGCCTGGCTGCTCTGTTTTGTTAACCACACTAAGAAAATAAATATAAATTTTGAATTAATTCTTAAGAATTATGAATATTTTCAGCTCCAAAATCCATTTATCTGGCAGATTGCCGTGTTGAAATGCCAAATTTTGGTAAATTTCTACAGTCAAACAGGGTTTTGAAGATACATTGACACTATCAATTGATTAACAAATCAATAAACTTGAATAATTATTGATATAAATAAGCCTGGCAGCTCTGTTTTGTAAACCACATTAAGAAAATAAATATAAATTTTGAATTAATTCCAGCTCCAAAATTAATTTATCTGGCAGATTGCCGTGTTGAAATGTCAAATTTTGGTAAATTTCTTCAGTCAAACAGGATTTTGAAAATCCATTGACACTAGCAATTGATTAACAAATCAATAAACTTGAAAAATTATTGATAGAAATGAGCCTGGCAGCTCTGTTTTGTTAACCACACTAAGAAAATAAATATAAATTTTGAATTAATTCTTAAGAATTATGAATATTTCCAGCTCCAAAATCAATTTATCTGGCAGATTGCCGTGTTGAAATGCCAAATTTTGGTAAATTTCTTCAGTCAAACAGGGTTTTGAAGATACATTGACACTAGCAATTGATTAACAAATCAATAAACTTGAATAATTATTGATAGAAATAAGCCTGGCAGCTCTGTTTTGTTAACCACACTAAGAAAATAAATATAGATTTTAAATTAATTCCAGCTCCAAAATCCATTTATCTGGCAGATTGCCGTGTTGAAATGCCGAATTTTGGTAAATTTCTTCAGTCAAACAGGGTTTTGAAGATACATTGACACTAGCAATTGATTAACAAATCAATAAACTTGAATAATTATTGATAGAAATAAGCCTGGCAGCTCTGTTTTGTTAACCACACTAAGAAAATAAATATAGATTTTGAATTAATTCCAGCTCCAAAATCCATTTATCTGGCAGATTGCCGTGTTGAAATGCCTTATTTTGGTAAATTTTTTCAGTCAAACAGGGTTTTGAAGAAACATTGACACTAGCAATGGATTAACAAATCAATAAACTTGAATAATTATTGATATAAATAAGCCTGGCAGCTCTGTTTTGTTAACTACACTAAGAAAATAAATATAAATTTTGAATTAATTCTTAAGAATTATGAATATTTCCAGCTCCAAAATCAATTTATCTGGCAGATTGCAGTGTTGAAATGCCGAATTTTGGTAAATTTCTTCAGTTAAACAGGGTTTTGAAGAAACATTGACACTAGCAATTGATTAACAAATCAAAAAACTTGAATAATTATTGATATAAATAAGCCTGGCAGCTCTGTTTTGTTAACCACACTAAGAAAATAAATATAAATTTTGAATTAATTCCAGCTCCAAAATCCATTTATCTGGCAGATTGCCGTGTTGATATGCCAAATTTTGGTAAATTTCTTCAGTCAAACAGGATTTTGAAGATACATTGACACTAGCAATTGATTAACAAATCAATAAACTTGACAAATTATTGATATAAATAAGCCTGGCAGCTCTGTTTTGTTAACTACACTAAGAAAATAAATATAAATTTTGAATTAATTCTTAAGAATAATGAATATTTCCAGTTCCAAAATCCATTTAACTGGCAGATTGCCGTGTTGAAATGCCAAATTTTGGTAAATTTCTTCAGTCAAACAGGGTTTTGAAGATACATTGACACTAGCAATTGATTAACAAATCAATAAAGTTGAATAATTATTGATAGAAATAAGCCTGGCAGCTCTGTTTTGTAACCACACTAAGAAAATAAATATAAATTTTGAAATAATTCTTAAGAATTATGAATATTTCCAGCTCCAAAATCAATTAATCTGGCAGATTGCCGTGTTGAAATGCCGAATTTTGGTAAATTTCTTCAGTCAAACAGGGTTTTGAAGAAACATTGACACTAGCAATTGATTAACAAATCAAAAAACTTGAATAATTATTGATATAAATAAGCCTGGCAGCTCTGTTTTGTTAACCACACTAAGAAAATAAATATAGATTTTGAATTAATTCCAGCTCCAAAATCCATTTATCTGGCAGATTGCCGTGTTGAAATGCCTAATTTTGGTAAATTTCTTCAGTCAAACAGGGTTTTGAAGATACATTGATACTAGCAATTGATTAACAAATCAATAGACTTGAATACTTATTGATATAAATAAGCCTGGCAGCTCTGTTTTGTTAACCACACTAAGAAAATAAATATAAATTTTGAATTAATTCCAACTCCAAAATACATTTATCTGGCAGATTACCGTGTTGAAATACCAAATTTTGGTAAATTTCTTCAGTCAAACAGGGTTTTGAAGATACATTGACACTAGCAATTGATTAACAAATCAATAAACTTGACAAATTATTGATATAAATAAGCCTGGCAGCTCTGTTTTGTAACCACACTAAGAAAATAAATATAAATTTTGAAATAATTCTTAAGAATTATGAATATTTCCAGCTCCAAAATCAATTAATCTGGCAGATTGCCGTGTTGAAATGCCGAATTTTGGTAAATTTCTTCAGTCAAACAGGGTTTTGAAGAAACATTGACACTAGCAATTGATTAACAAATCAAAAAACTTGAATAATTATTGATATAAATAAGCCTGGCAGCTCTGTTTTGTTAACCACACTAAGAAAATAAATATAGATTTTGAATTAATTCCAGCTCCAAAATCCATTTATCTGGCAGATTGCCGTGTTGAAATGCCTAATTTTGGTAAATTTCTTCAGTCAAACAGGGTTTTGAAGATACATTGATACTAGCAATTGATTAACAAATCAATAGACTTGAATACTTATTGATATAAATAAGCCTGGCAGCTCTGTTTTGTTAACCACACTAAGAAAATAAATATAAATTTTGAATTAATTCCAACTCCAAAATACATTTATCTGGCAGATTACCGTGTTGAAATACCAAATTTTGGTAAATTTCTTCAGTCAAACAGGGTTTTGAAGATACATTGACACTAGCAATTGATTAACAAACCAATAAACTTGAATAATTATTGATAGAAATAAGCCTGGCAGCTCTGTTTTGTTAACCACACTAAGAAAATAAATATAGATTTTGAATTAATTCCAGCTCCAAAATCCATTTATCTGGCAGATTGCCGTGTTGAAATGCCTAATTTTGGTAAATTTCTTCAGTCAAACAGGGTTTTGAAGATACATTGACACTAGCAATTGATTCACAAATCAAAAAACTTGAATAATTATTGATATAAATAAGCCTGGCAGCTCTGTTTTGTTAACCACACTAAGAAAATAAATATAAATTTTGAATTAATTCCAGCTCCAAAATCCATTTATCTGGCAGATTGCCGTGTTGATATGCCAAATTTTGGTAAATTTCTTCAGTCAAACAGGGTTTTGAAGAAACAATGACACTAGCAATTGATTAACAAATCAAAAAACTTGAATAATTATTGATATAAATAAGCCTGGCAGCTCTGTTTTGTTAACCACACTAAGAAAATAAATATAAATTTTGAATTAATTCCAGCTCCAAAATCCATTTATCTGGCAGATTGCCGTGTTGATATGCCAAATTTTGGTAAATTTCTTCAGTCAAACAGGATTATGAAGATACATTGACACTAGCAATTGATTAACAAATCAATAAACTTGACAAATTATTGATATTATTAAGCCTGGCAGCTCTGTTTTGTTAACTACACTAAGAAAATAAATATAAATTTTGAATTAATTCTTAAGAATAATGAATATTTCCAGTTCCAAAATCAATTTATCTGGCAGATTGCCGTGTTGAAATGCCGAATTTTGGTAAATTTCTTCAGTCAAACAGGGTTTTGAAGATACATTGACACTAGCAATTGATTAACAAATCAATAAACTTGAATAATTATTGATAGAAATAAGCCTGGCAGCTCTGTTTTGTAACCACACTAAGAAAATAAATATAAATTTTGAAATAATTCTTAAGAATTATGAATATTTCCAGCTCCAAAATCAATTTATCTGGCAGATTGCCGTGTTGAAATGCCGAATTTTGGTAAATTTCTTCAGTCAAACAGGGTTTTGAAGAAACATTGACACTAGCAATTGATTAACAAATCAAAAAACTTGAATAATTATTGATATAAATAAGCCTGGCAGCTCTGTTTTGTTAACCACACTAAGAAAATAAATATAGATTTTGAATTAATTCCAGCTCCAAAATCCATTTATCTGGCAGATTGCCGTGTTGAAATGCCTTATTTTGGTAAATTTTTTCAGTCAAACAGGGTTTTGAAGAAACATTGACACTAGCAATGGATTAACAAATCAATAAACTTGAATAATTATTGATATAAATAAGCCTGGCAGCTCTGTTTTGTTAACTACACTAAGAAAATAAATATAAATTTTGAATTAATTCTTAAGAATTATGAATATTTCCAGCTCCAAAATCAATTTATCTGGCAGATTGCAGTGTTGAAATGCCGAATTTTGGTAAATTTCTTCAGTCAAACAGGGTTTTGAAGAAACATTGACACTAGCAATTGATTAACAAATCAAAAAACTTGAATAATTATTGATATAAATAAGCCTGGCAGCTCTGTTTTGTTAACCACACTAAGAAAATAAATATAAATTTTGAATTAATTCCAGCTCCAAAATCCATTTATCTGGCAGATTGCCGTGTTGATATGCCAAATTTTGGTAAATTTCTTCAGTCAAACAGGATTTTGAAGATACATTGACACTAGCAATTGATTAACAAATCAATAAACTTGACAAATTATTGATATTATTAAGCCTGGCAGCTCTGTTTTGTTAACTACACTAAGAAAATAAATATAATTTTTGAATTAATTCTTAAGAATAATGAATATTTCCAGTTCCAAAATCAATTTATCTGGCAGATTGCCGTGTTGAAATGCCGAATTTTGGTAAATTTCTTCAGTCAAACAGGGTTTTGAAGATACATTGACACTAGCAATTGATTAACAAATCAATAAACTTGAATAATTATTGATAGAAATAAGCCTGGCAGCTCTGTTTTGTAACCACACTAAGAAAATAAATATAAATTTTGAAATAATTCTTAAGAATTATGAATATTTCCAGCTCCAAAATCAATTTATCTGGCAGATTGCCGTGTTGAAATGCCGAATTTTGGTAAATTTCTTCAGTCAAACAGGGTTTTGAAGAAACATTGACACTAGCAATTGATTAACAAATCAAAAAACTTGAATAATTATTGATATAAATAAGCCTGGCAGCTCTGTTTTGTTAACCACTCTAAGAAAATAAATATAGATTTTGAATTAATTCCAGCTCCAAAATCCATTTATCTGGCAGATTGCCGTGTTGAAATGCCTAATTTTGGTAAATTTCTTCAGTCAAACAGGGTTTTGAAGATACATTGACACTAGCAATTGATTAACAAATCAATAGACTTGAATACTTATTGATATAAATAAGCCTGGCAGCTCTGTTTTGTTAACTTCACTAAGAAAATAAATATAAATTTTGAATTAATTCTTAAGAATAATGAATATTTCCAGCTCCAAAATCCATTTATCTGGCAGATTGCCGTGTTGAAATACCAAATTTTGGTAAATTGCTTTAGTTTAACAGGGTTTTGAAGAAAAATCGAAACAAGCAATTCATTAACAAATCTATAAACTTGAATAATTATTGATATAAATAAGCATGGCAGCTCTGTTTTGTTAACCACACTAAGAAAATAAATATAAATTTTGAATTAATTCTTAAGAATTATGAATATTTCCAGCTCCAAAATCAATTTATCTGGCAGATTGCCGTGTTGAAATGCCGAATTTTGGTAAATTTCTTCAGTCAAACAGGGTTTTGAAGAAACATTGACACTAGCAATTGATTAACAAATCAAAAAACTTGAATAATTATTGATATAAATAAGCCTGGCAGCTCTGTTTTGTTAACCACACTAAGAAAATAAATATAGATTTTGAATTAATTCCAGCTCCAAAATCCATTTATCTGGCAGATTGCCGTGTTGAAATGCCTTATTTTGGTAAATTTTTTCAGTCAAACAGGGTTTTGAAGAAACATTGACACTAGCAATGGATTAACAAATCAATAAACTTGAATAATTATTGATATAAATAAGCCTGGCAGCTCTGTTTTGTTAACTACACTAAGAAAATAAATATAAATTTTGAATTAATTCTTAAGAATTATGAATATTTCCAGCTCCAAAATCAATTTATCTGGCAGATTGCAGTGTTGAAATGCCGAATTTTGGTAAATTTCTTCAGTCAAACAGGGTTTTGAAGAAACATTGACACTAGCAATTGATTAACAAATCAAAAAACTTGAATAATTATTGATATAAATAAGCCTGGCAGCTCTGTTTTGTTAACCACACTAAGAAAATAAATATAAATTTTGAATTAATTCCAGCTCCAAAATTCATTTATCTGGCAGATTGCCGTGTTGATATGCCAAATTTTGGTAAATTTCTTCAGTCAAACAGGATTTTGAAGATACATTGACACTAGCAATTGATTAACAAATCAATAAACTTGACAAATTATTGATATTATTAAGCCTGGCAGCTCTGTTTTGTTAACTACACTAAGAAAATAAATATAAATTTTGAATTAATTCTTAAGAATAATGAATATTTCCAGTTCCAAAATCAATTTATCTGGCAGATTGCCGTGTAGAAATGCCGAATTTTGGTAAATTTCTTCAGTCAAACAGGGTTTTGAAGATACATTGACACTAGCAATTGATTAACAAATCAATAAACTTGAATAATTATTGATAGAAATAAGCCTGGCAGCTCTGTTTTGTAACCACACTAAGAAAATAAATATAAATTTTGAAATAATTCTTAAGAATTATGAATATTTCCAGCTCCAAAATCAATTTATCTGGCAGATTGCCGTGTTGAAATGCCGAATTTTGGTAAATTTCTTCAGTCAAACAGGGTTTTGAAGAAACATTGACACTAGCAATTGATTAACAAATCAAAAAACTTGAATAATTATTGATATAAATAAGCCTGGCAGCTCTGTTTTGTTAACCACACTAAGAAAATAAATATAGATTTTGAATTAATTCCAGCTCCAAAATCCATTTATCTGGCAGATTGCCGTGTTGAAATGCCTAATTTTGGTAAATTTCTTCAGTCAAACAGGGTTTTGAAGATACATTGACACTAGCAATTGATTAACAAATCAATAGACTTGAATACTTATTGATATAAATAAGCCTGGCAGCTCTGTTTTGTTAACTTCACTAAGAAAATAAATATAAATTTTGAATTAATTCTTAAGAATTATGAATATTTCCAGCTCCAAAATCAATTTATCTGGCAGATTGCAGTGTTGAAATGCCGAATTTTGGTAAATTTCTTCAGTCAAACAGGGTTTTGAAGAAACATTGACACTAGCAATTGATTAACAAATCAAAAAACTTGAATAATTATTGATATAAATAAGCCTGGCAGCTCTGTTTTGTTAACCACACTAAGAAAATAAATATAAATTTTGAATTAATTCCAGCTCCAAAATCCATTTATCTGGCAGATTGCCGTGTTGATATGCCAAATTTTGGTAAATTTCTTCAGTCAAACAGGATTTTGAAGATACATTGACACTAGCAATTGATTAACAAATCAATAAACTTGACAAATTATTGATATTATTAAGCCTGGCAGCTCTGTTTTGTTAACTACACTAAGAAAATAAATATAAATTTTGAATTAATTCTTAAGAATAATGAATATTTCCAGTTCCAAAATCAATTTATCTGGCAGATTGCCGTGTTGAAATGCCGAATTTTGGTAAATTTCTTCAGTCAAACAGGGTTTTGAAGATACATTGACACTAGCAATTGATTAACAAATCAATAAACTTGAATAATTATTGATAGAAATAAGCCTGGCAGCTCTGTTTTGTAACCACACTAAGAAAATAAATATAAATTTTGAAATAATTCTTAAGAATTATGAATATTTCCAGCTCCAAAATCAATTTATCTGGCAGATTGCCGTGTTGAAATGCCGAATTTTGGTAAATTTCTTCAGTAAAACAGGGTTTTGAAGAAACATTGACACTAGCAATTGATTAACAAATCAAAAAACTTGAATAATTATTGATATAAATAAGCCTGGCAGCTCTGTTTTGTTAACCACTCTAAGAAAATAAATATAGATTTTGAATTAATTCCAGCTCCAAAATCCATTTATCTGGCAGATTGCCGTGTTGAAATGCCAAATTTTGGTAAATTTCTACAGTCAAACAGGGTTTTGAAGATACATTGACACTATCAATTGATTAACAAATCAATAAACTTGAATAATTATTGATATAAATAAGCCTGGCAGCTCTGTTTTGTAAACCACATTAAGAAAATAAATATAAATTTTGAATTAATTCCAGCTCCAAAATTAATTTATCTGGCAGATTGCCGTATTGAAATGTCAAATTTTGGTAAATTTCTTCAGTCAAACAGGATTTTGAAAATCCATTGACACTAGCAATTGATTAACAAATCAATAAACTTGAATAATTATTGATAGAAATGAGCCTGGCAGCTCTGTTTTGTTAACCACACTAAGAAAATAAATATAAATTTTGAATTAATTCTTAAGAATTATGAATATTTCCAGCTCCAAAATCAATTTATCTGGCAGATTGCCGTGTTGAAATGCCGAATTTTGGTAAATTTCTTCAGTCAAACAGGGTTTTGAAGAAACATTGACACTAGCAATTGATTAACAAATCAAAAAACTTGAATAATTATTGATATAAATAAGCCTGGCAGCTCTGTTTTGTTAACCACACTAAGAAAATAAATATAGATTTTGAATTAATTCCAGCTCCAAAATCCATTTATCTGGCAGATTGCCGTGTTGAAATGCCTAATTTTGGTAAATTTCTTCAGTCAAACAGGGTTTTGAAGATACATTGACACTAGCAATTGATTAACAAATCAATAGACTTGAATACTTATTGATATAAATAAGCCTGGCAGCTCTGTTTTGTTAACTTCACTAAGAAAATAAATATAAATTTTGAATTAATTCTTAAGAATTATGAATATTTCCAGCTCCAAAATCAATTTATCTGGCAGATTGCAGTGTTGAAATGCCGAATTTTGGTAAATTTCTTCAGTCAAACAGGGTTTTGAAGAAACATTGACACTAGCAATTGATTAACAAATCAAAAAACTTGAATAATTATTGATATAAATAAGCCTGGCAGCTCTGTTTTGTTAACCACACTAAGAAAATAAATATAAATTTTGAATTAATTCCAGCTCCAAAATCCATTTATCTGGCAGATTGCCGTGTTGATATGCCAAATTTTGGTAAATTTCTTCAGTCAAACAGGATTTTGAAGATACATTGACACTAGCAATTGATTAACAAATCAATAAACTTGACAAATTATTGATATTATTAAGCCTGGCAGCTCTGTTTTGTTAACTACACTAAGAAAATAAATATAAATTTTGAATTAATTCTTAAGAATAATGAATATTTCCAGTTCCAAAATCAATTTATCTGGCAGATTGCCGTGTTGAAATGCCGAATTTTGGTAAATTTCTTCAGTCAAACAGGGTTTTGAAGATACATTGACACTAGCAATTGATTAACAAATCAATAAACTTGAATAATTATTGATAGAAATAAGCCTGGCAGCTCTGTTTTGTAACCACACTAAGAAAATAAATATAAATTTTGAAATAATTCTTAAGAATTATGAATATTTCCAGCTCCAAAATCAATTTATCTGGCAGATTGCCGTGTTGAAATGCCGAATTTTGGTAAATTTCTTCAGTCAAACAGGGTTTTGAAGAAACATTGACACTAGCAATTGAATAACAAATCAAAAAACTTGAATAATTATTGATATAAATAAGCCTGGCAGCTCTGTTTTGTTAACCACTCTAAGAAAATAAATATAGATTTTGAATTAATTCCAGCTCCAAAATCCATTTATCTGGCAGATTGCCGTGTTGAAATGCCAAATTTTGGTAAATTTCTACAGTCAAACAGGGTTTTGAAGATACATTGACACTATCAATTGATTAACAAATCAATAAACTTGAATAATTATTGATATAAATAAGCCTGGCAGCTCTGTTTTGTAAACCACATTAAGAAAATAAATATAAATTTTGAATTAATTCCAGCTCCAAAATTAATTTATCTGGCAGATTGCCGTATTGAAATGTCAAATTTTGGTAAATTTCTTCAGTCAAACAGGATTTTGAAAATCCATTGACACTAGCAATTGATTAACAAATCAATAAACTTGAATAATTATTGATAGAAATGAGCCTGGCAGCTCTGTTTTGTTAACCACACTAAGAAAATAAATATAAATTTTGAATTAATTCTTAAGAATTATGAATATTTCCAGCTCCAAAATCAATTTATCTGGCAGATTGCCGTGTTGAAATGCCGAATTTTGGTAAATTTCTTCAGTCAAACAGGGTTTTGAAGAAACATTGACACTAGCAATTGATTAACAAATCAAAAAACTTGAATAATTATTGATATAAATAAGCCTGGCAGCTCTGTTTTGTTAACCACACTAAGAAAATAAATATAGATTTTGAATTAATTCCAGCTCCAAAATCCATTTATCTGGCAGATTGCCGTGTTGAAATGCCTTATTTTGGTAAATTTTTTCAGTCAAACAGGGTTTTGAAGAAACATTGACACTAGCAATGGATTAACAAATCAATAAACTTGAATAATTATTGATATAAATAAGCCTGGCAGCTCTGTTTTGTTAACTACACTAAGAAAATAAATATAAATTTTGAATTAATTCTTAAGAATTATGAATATTTCCAGCTCCAAAATCAATTTATCTGGCAGATTGCAGTGTTGAAATGCCGAATTTTGGTAAATTTCTTCAGTCAAACAGGGTTTTGAAGAAACATTGACACTAGCAATTGATTAACAAATCAAAAAACTTGAATAATTATTGATATAAATAAGCCTGGCAGCTCTGTTTTGTTAACCACACTAAGAAAATAAATATAAATTTTGAATTAATTCCAGCTCCAAAATCCATTTATCTGGCAGATTGCCGTGTTGATATGCCAAATTTTGGTAAATTTCTTCAGTCAAACAGGATTTTGAAGATACATTGACACTAGCAATTGATTAACAAATCAATAAACTTGACAAATTATTGATATTATTAAGCCTGGCAGCTCTGTTTTGTTAACTACACTAAGAAAATAAATATAAATTTTGAATTAATTCTTAAGAATAATGAATATTTCCAGTTCCAAAATCAATTTATCTGGCAGATTGCCGTGTTGAAATGCCGAATTTTGGTAAATTTCTTCAGTCAAACAGGGTTTTGAAGATACATTGACACTAGCAATTGATTAACAAATCAATAAACTTGAATAATTATTGATAGAAATAAGCCTGGCAGCTCTGTTTTGTAACCACACTAAGAAAATAAATATAAATTTTGAAATAATTCTTAAGAATTATGAATATTTCCAGCTCCAAAATCAATTTATCTGGCAGATTGCCGTGTTGAAATGCCGAATTTTGGTAAATTTCTTCAGTCAAACAGGGTTTTGAAGAAACATTGACACTAGCAATTGATTAACAAATCAAAAAACTTGAATAATTATTGATATAAATAAGCCTGGCAGCTCTGTTTTGTTAACCACACTAAGAAAATAAATATAGATTTTGAATTAATTCCAGCTCCAAAATCCATTTATCTGGCAGATTGCCGTGTTGAAATGCCTAATTTTGGTAAATTTCTTCAGTCAAACAGGGTTTTGAAGATACATTGACACTAGCAATTGATTAACAAATCAATAGACTTGAATACTTATTGATATAAATAAGCCTGGCAGCTCTGTTTTGTTAACTTCACTAAGAAAATAAATATAAATTTTGAATTAATTCTTAAGAATAATGAATATTTCCAGCTCCAAAATCCATTTATCTGGCAGATTGCCGTGTTGAAATACCAAATTTTGGTAAATTGCTTTAGTTTAACAGGGTTTTGAAGAAAAATCGAAACAAGCAATTCATTAACAAATCTATAAACTTGAATAATTATTGATATAAATAAGCATGGCAGCTCTGTTTTGTTAACCACACTAAGAAAATAAATATAAATTTTGAATTAATTCTTAAGAATTATGAATATTTCCAGCTCCAAAATTCATTTATCTGGCAGATTGCCGTGTAGAAATGCCAAATTTTGGTAAATTTCTTCTGTCAAACAGGGTTTTGAAGAAACATTGACACTATCGATTGATTAACAAATCAATAAACTTGAATAATTATTGATATAAATAAGCCTGGCAGCTCTGTTTTGTTAACCACACTAAGAAAATAAATATAGATTTTGAATTAATTCCAGCTCCAAAATCCATTTATCTGGCAGATTGCCTTGTTGAAATGCCGAATTTTGGTAAATTTCTTCAGTCAAACAGGGTTTTGAAGATACATTGACACTAGCAATTGATTAACAAATCAATAAACTTGAATAATTATTGATAGAAATATGCCTGGCAGCTCTGTTTTGTTAACCACACTAAGAAAATAAATATAGATTTTGAATTAATTCCAGCTCCAAAATCCATTTATCTGGCAGATTGCCGTGTTGAAATGCCTAATTTTGGTAAATTTCTTCAGTCAAACAGGGTTTTGAAGATACATTGACACTAGCAATTGATTAACAAATCAATAGACTTGAATACTTATTGATATAAATAAGCCTGGCAGCTCTTTTATGCTAACCACACTAAGAAAATCGATATAAATTTTGAATTAATTCTTAAGAATGAAGAATTATTTCAGTTCCAAAATCCATTTATCTGGCAGATTGCCGTTTTGAAATACCAAATTTTGGTAAATTGCTTTAGTTTAACAGGGTTTTGAAGAAAAATCGAAACAAGCAATTCATTAACAAATCTATAAACTTGAATAATTATTGATATAAATAAGCATGGCAGCTCTGTTTTGTTAACCACACTAAGAAAATAAATATAGATTTTGAATTAATTCCAGCTCCAAAATCCATTTATCTGGCAGATTGCCGTGTTGAAATGCCTAATTTTGGTAAATTTCTTCAGTCAAACAGGGTTTTGAAGATACATTGACACTAGCAATTGATTAACAAATCAATAGACTTGAATACTTATTGATATAAATAAGCCTGGCAGCTCTGTTTTGTTAACCACACTAAGAAAATAAATATAAATTTTGAATTAATTCCAGCTCCAAAATCCATTTATCTGGCAGATTGCCGTGTTGAAATGCCAAATTTTGGTAAATTTCTGCAGTCAAACAGGATTTTGAAGATACATTGACACTAGCAATTGATTAACAAATCAATAAACTTGAATAATTATTGATATAAATAAGCCTGGTTATTCTGTTTTGTTTACCACACTAAGAAAATAAATATAAATTTTGAATTAATTCTTAAAAATTATGAATATTTTCAGCTCCAAAATCCATTTATCTGGCAGATTGCCGTGTTGAAATGCCAAATTTTGGTAAATTTCTTAAATCAAACAGGATTTTGAAGATACATTGACACTAGCAATTGATTAACAAATCAATAAACTTGAATAATTATTGATATAAATAAGCCTGGCAGCTCTGTTTTGTTAACCACATTAAGAAAATAAATATAAATTTAGAATTAATTCCAGCTCCAAAATCAATTTATCTGGCAGATTGCCGTGTTGAAATGCCAAATTTTGGTAAATTTCTTCAGTCAAACAGGGTTTTGAAGATACATTGACACTTGCAATTGATTAACAAATCAATAAACTTGAATAATTATTGATAGAAATAAGCCTGGCAGCTCTGTTTTGTTAACTTCACTAAGAAAATAAATATAGATTTTGAATTAATTCCAGCTCCAAAATCAATTTATCTGGCAGATTGCCGTGTTGAAATGCCAAATTTTGGTAAATTTCTTCAGTCAAACAGGGTTTTGAAGATACATTGACACTAGCAATTGATTAACAAATAAATAAACTTGAATAATTATTGATAGAAATAAGCCTGGCAGCTCTGTTTTGTTAACCACACTAAGAAAATAAATATAGATTTTGAATTAATTCCAGCTCCAAAATCCATTTATCTGGCAGATTGCCGTGTTGAAATGCCAAATTTTGGTAAATTTCTTCAGTCAAACAGGGTTTTGAAGATACATTGACACTAGCAATTGATTAACAAATCAATAAACTTGAATAATTATTGATAGAAATAAGCCTGGCAGCTCTGTTTTGTTAACCACACTAAGAAAATAAATATAGATTTTAAATTAATTCCAGCTCCAAAATTAATTTATCTGGCAGATTGCCGTGTTGAAATGTCAAATTTTGGTAAATTTCTTCAGTCAAACAGGATTTTGAAAATCCATTGACACTAGCAATTGATTAACAAATCAATAAACTTGAATAATTATTGATAGAAATAAGCCTGGCAGCTCTGTTTTGTTAACCTCACTAAGGAAATAAATATAGATTTTGAATTAATTCAAGCTCCAAAATCCATTTATCTGGCAGATTGCCGTGTTGAAATGCCTAATTTTGGTAAATTTCTTCAGTCAAACAGAGTTTTGAAGATACATTGACACTTGCAATTGATTAACAAATCAATAAACTTGAATAATTATTGATATAAATAAGCCTGACAGCTATGTTTTGTTAACCACACTAAGAAAATAAATATAAATTTTGAATTAATTCTTAAGAATTATGAATATTTCCACCTCCAAAATCCATTTATCTGGCAATTGCCGTGTTGAAATGCCAAATTTTGGTAAATTTCTTCAGTCAAACAGGGTTTTGAAGATACATTGACACTAGCAATTGATTAACAAATCAATAAACTTGAATAATTATTGATAGAAATAAGCCTGGCAGCTCTGTTTTGTTAACCTCACTAAGAAAATAAATATAGATTTTGAATTAATTCCAGCTCCAAAATCCATTTATCTGGCAGATTGCCGTGTTGAAATGCCAAATTTTGGTAAATTTCTTCAGTCAAACAGGGTTTTGAAGATACATTGACACTAGCAATTGATTAACAAATCAATAAACTTGAATAATTATTGATAGAAATAAGCCTGGCAGCTCTGTATTGTTAACCACACTAAGAAAATAAATGTAGATTTTTAATTAATTTCAGCTCCAAAATCCATTTATCTGGCAGATTGCCGTGTTGAAATGCCTAATTTTGGTAAATTTCTTCAGTCAAACAGGGTTTTGAAGATACATTGACACTAGCAATTGATTAACAAATCAATAAACTTGAATAATTATTGATAGAAATAAGCCTGGCAGCTCTGTTTTGTTAACCACACTAAGAAAATAAATGTAGATTTTGAATTAATTTCAGCTCCAAAATCCATTTATCTGGCAGATTGCCGTGTTGAAATGCCTAATTTTGGTAAATTTCTTCAGTCAAACAGGGTTTTGAAGATACATTGACACTAGCAATTGATTAACAAATCAATAAACTTGAATAATTATTGATATAAATAAGCCTGGCAGCTCTGTTTTGTTAACTACACTAAGAAAATAAATATAAATTTTGAATTAATTCTTAAGAATTATGAATATTTCCAGCTCCAAAATCAATTTATCTGGCAGATTGCAGTGTTGAAATGCCGAATTTTGGTAAATTTCTTCAGTCAAACAGGGTTTTGAAGAAACATTGACACTAGCAATTGATTAACAAATCAAAAAACTTGAATAATTATTGATATAAATAAGCCTGGCAGCTCTGTTTTGTTAACCACACTAAGAAAATAAATATAAATTTTGAATTAATTCCAGCTCCAAAATCCATTTATCTGGCAGATTGCCGTGTTGATATGCCAAATTTTGGTAAATTTCTTCAGTCAAACAGGATTTTGAAGATACATTGACACTAGCAATTGATTAACAAATCAATAAACTTGACAAATTATTGATATAAATAAGCCTGGCAGCTCTGTTTTGTTAACTACACTAAGAAAATAAATATAAATTTTGAATTAATTCTTAAGAATTATGAATATTTCCAGCTCCAAAATCAATTTATCTGGCAGATTGCCGTGTTGAAATGCCGAATTTTGGTAAATTTCTTCAGTCAAACAGGGTTTTGAAGAAACATTGACACTACCAATTGATTAACAAATCAAAAAACTTGAATAATTATTGATATAAATAAGCCTGGCAGCTCTGTTTTGTTAACCACACTAAGAAAAAAAATGTAGATTTTGAATTAATTCAAGCTCCAAAATCCATTTATCTGGCAGATTGCCGTGTTGAAATGCCTAATTTTGGTAAATTTCTTCAGTCAAACAGAGTTTTGAAGATACATTGACACTTGCAATTGATTAACAAATCAATAAACTTGAATAATTATTGATATAAATAAGCCTGACAGCTATGTTTTGTTAACCACACTAAGAAAATAAATATAAATTTTGAATTAATTCTTAAAAATTATGAATATTTTCAGCTCCAAAATCCATTTATCTGGCAGATTGCCGTGTTGAAATGCCAAATTTTGGTAAATTTCTTAAATCAAACAGGATTTTGAAGATACATTGACACTAGCAATTGATTAACAAATCAATAAACTTGAATAATTATTGATATAAATAAGCCTGGCAGCTCTGTTTTGTTAACCACATTAAGAAAATAAATATAAATTTAGAATTAATTCCAGCTCCAAAATCAATTTATCTGGCAGATTGCCGTGTTGAAATGCCAAATTTTGGTAAATTTCTTCAGTCAAACAGGGTTTTGAAGATACATTGACACTTGCAATTGATTAACAAATCAATAAACTTGAATAATTATTGATAGAAATAAGCCTGGCAGCTCTGTTTTGTTAACTTCACTAAGAAAATAAATATAGATTTTGAATTAATTCCAGCTCCAAAATCAATTTATCTGGCAGATTGCCGTGTTGAAATGCCAAATTTTGGTAAATTTCTTCAGTCAAACAGGGTTTTGAAGATACATTGACACTAGCAATTGATTAACAAATAAATAAACTTGAATAATTATTGATAGAAATAAGCCTGGCAGCTCTGTTTTGTTAACCACACTAAGAAAATAAATATAGATTTTGAATTAATTCCAGCTCCAAAATCCATTTATCTGGCAGATTGCCGTGTTGAAATGCCAAATTTTGGTAAATTTCTTCAGTCAAACAGGGTTTTGAAGATACATTGACACTAGCAATTGATTAACAAATCAATAAACTTGAATAATTATTGATAGAAATAAGCCTGGCAGCTCTGTTTTGTTAACCACACTAAGAAAATAAATATAGATTTTAAATTAATTCCAGCTCCAAAATTAATTTATCTGGCAGATTGCCGTGTTGAAATGTCAAATTTTGGTAAATTTCTTCAGTCAAACAGGATTTTGAAAATCCATTGACACTAGCAATTGATTAACAAATCAATAAACTTGAATAATTATTGATAGAAATAAGCCTGGCAGCTCTGTTTTGTTAACCTCACTAAGGAAATAAATATAGATTTTGAATTAATTCAAGCTCCAAAATCCATTTATCTGGCAGATTGCCGTGTTGAAATGCCTAATTTTGGTAAATTTCTTCAGTCAAACAGAGTTTTGAAGATACATTGACACTTGCAATTGATTAACAAATCAATAAACTTGAATAATTATTGATATAAATAAGCCTGACAGCTATGTTTTGTTAACCACACTAAGAAAATAAATATAAATTTTGAATTAATTCTTAAGAATTATGAATATTTCCACCTCCAAAATCCATTTATCTGGCAATTGCCGTGTTGAAATGCCAAATTTTGGTAAATTTCTTCAGTCAAACAGGGTTTTGAAGATACATTGACACTAGCAATTGATTAACAAATCAATAAACTTGAATAATTATTGATAGAAATAAGCCTGGCAGCTCTGTTTTGTTAACCTCACTAAGAAAATAAATATAGATTTTGAATTAATTCCAGCTCCAAAATCCATTTATCTGGCAGATTGCCGTGTTGAAATGCCAAATTTTGGTAAATTTCTTCAGTCAAACAGGGTTTTGAAGATACATTGACACTAGCAATTGATTAACAAATCAATAAACTTGAATAATTATTGATAGAAATAAGCCTGGCAGCTCTGTATTGTTAACCACACTAAGAAAATAAATGTAGATTTTTAATTAATTTCAGCTCCAAAATCCATTTATCTGGCAGATTGCCGTGTTGAAATGCCTAATTTTGGTAAATTTCTTCAGTCAAACAGGGTTTTGAAGATACATTGACACTAGCAATTGATTAACAAATCAATAAACTTGAATAATTATTGATAGAAATAAGCCTGGCAGCTCTGTTTTGTTAACCACACTAAGAAAATAAATGTAGATTTTGAATTAATTTCAGCTCCAAAATCCATTTATCTGGCAGATTGCCGTGTTGAAATGCCTAATTTTGGTAAATTTCTTCAGTCAAACAGGGTTTTGAAGATACATTGACACTAGCAATTGATTAACAAATCAATAAACTTGAATAATTATTGATATAAATAAGCCTGGCAGCTCTGTTTTGTTAACTACACTAAGAAAATAAATATAAATTTTGAATTAATTCTTAAGAATTATGAATATTTCCAGCTCCAAAATCAATTTATCTGGCAGATTGCAGTGTTGAAATGCCGAATTTTGGTAAATTTCTTCAGTCAAACAGGGTTTTGAAGAAACATTGACACTAGCAATTGATTAACAAATCAAAAAACTTGAATAATTATTGATATAAATAAGCCTGGCAGCTCTGTTTTGTTAACCACACTAAGAAAATAAATATAAATTTTGAATTAATTCCAGCTCCAAAATCCATTTATCTGGCAGATTGCCGTGTTGATATGCCAAATTTTGGTAAATTTCTTCAGTCAAACAGGATTTTGAAGATACATTGACACTAGCAATTGATTAACAAATCAATAAACTTGACAAATTATTGATATAAATAAGCCTGGCAGCTCTGTTTTGTTAACTACACTAAGAAAATAAATATAAATTTTGAATTAATTCTTAAGAATTATGAATATTTCCAGCTCCAAAATCAATTTATCTGGCAGATTGCCGTGTTGAAATGCCGAATTTTGGTAAATTTCTTCAGTCAAACAGGGTTTTGAAGAAACATTGACACTACCAATTGATTAACAAATCAAAAAACTTGAATAATTATTGATATAAATAAGCCTGGCAGCTCTGTTTTGTTAACCACACTAAGAAAAAAAATGTAGATTTTGAATTAATTTCAGCTCCAAAATCCATTTATCTGGCAGATTGCCGTGTTGAAATGCCTAATTTTGGTAAATTTCTTCAGTCAAACAGAGTTTTGAAGATACATTGACACTTGCAATTGATTAACAAATCAATAAACTTGAATAATTATTGATATAAATAAGCCTGACAGCTATGTTTTGTTAACCACACTAAGAAAATAAATATAAATTTTGAATTAATTCTTAAGAATTATGAATATTTCCACCTCCAAAATCCATTTATCTGGCAATTGCCGTGTTGAAATGCCAAATTTTGGTAAATTTCTTCAGTCAAACAGGGTTTTGAAGATACATTGACACTAGCAATTGATTAACAAATCAATAAACTTGAATAATTATTGATAGAAATAAGCCTGGCAGCTCTGTTTTGTTAACCTCACTAAGAAAATAAATATAGATTTTGAATTAATTCCAGCTCCAAAATCCATTTATCTGGCAGATTGCCGTGTTGAAATGCCAAATTTTGGTAAATTTCTTCAGTCAAACAGGGTTTTGAAGATACATTGACACTAGCAATTGATTAACAAATCAATAAACTTGAATAATTATTGATAGAAATAAGCCTGGCAGCTCTGTATTGTTAACCACACTAAGAAAATAAATGTAGATTTTTAATTAATTTCAGCTCCAAAATCCATTTATCTGGCAGATTGCCGTGTTGAAATGCCTAATTTTGGTAAATTTCTTCAGTCAAACAGGGTTTTGAAGATACATTGACACTAGCAATTGATTAACAAATCAATAAACTTGAATAATTATTGATAGAAATAAGCCTGGCAGCTCTGTTTTGTTAACCACACTAAGAAAATAAATGTAGATTTTGAATTAATTTCAGCTCCAAAATCCATTTATCTGGCAGATTGCCGTGTTGAAATGCCTAATTTTGGTAAATTTCTTCAGTCAAACAGGGTTTTGAAGATACATTGACACTAGCAATTGATTAACAAATCAATAAACTTGAATAATTATTGATATAAATAAGCCTGGCAGCTCTGTTTTGTTAACTACACTAAGAAAATAAATATAAATTTTGAATTAATTCTTAAGAATTATGAATATTTCCAGCTCCAAAATCAATTTATCTGGCAGATTGCAGTGTTGAAATGCCGAATTTTGGTAAATTTCTTCAGTCAAACAGGGTTTTGAAGAAACATTGACACTAGCAATTGATTAACAAATCAAAAAACTTGAATAATTATTGATATAAATAAGCCTGGCAGCTCTGTTTTGTTAACTACACTAAGAAAATAAATATAAATTTTGAATTAATTCTTAAGAATTATGAATATTTCCAGCTCCAAAATCAATTTATCTGGCAGATTGCCGTGTTGAAATGCCGAATTTTGGTAAATTTCTTCAGTCAAACAGGGTTTTGAAGAAACATTGACACTACCAATTGATTAACAAATCAAAAAACTTGAATAATTATTGATATAAATAAGCCTGGCAGCTCTGTTTTGTTAACCACACTAAGAAAATAAATATAGATTTTGAATTAATTCCAGCTCCAAAATCCATTTATCTGGCAGATTGCCGTGTTGAAATGCCTAATTTTGGTAAATTTCTTCAGTCAAACAGGGTTTTGAAGATACATTGATACTAGCAATTGATTAACAAATCAATAGACTTGAATACTTATTGATATAAATAAGCCTGGCAGCTCTGTTTTGTTAACCACACTAAGAAAATAAATATAAATTTTGAATTAATTCCAACTCCAAAATACATTTATCTGGCAGATTACCGTGTTGAAATACCAAATTTTGGTAAATTTCTTCAGTCAAACAGGGTTTTGAAGATACATTGACACTAGCAATTGATTAACAAATCAATAAACTTGAAAAATTATTGATAGAAATATGCCTGGCAGCTCTGTTTTTTTAACCACACTAAGAAAATAAATATAAATTTTGAATTAATTCCAGCTCCAAAATACATTTATCTGGCAGATTGCCGCGTTGAAATACCAAATTTTGGTAAATTTCTTCAGTCAAACAGGGTTTTGAAGATACATTGACACTAGCAATTGATTAACAAACCAATAAACTTGAATAATTATTGATAGAAATAAGCCTGGCAGCTCTGTTTTGTTAACCACACTAAGAAAATAAATATAGATTTTGAATTCATTCCAGCTCCAAAATCCATTTATCTGGCAGATTGCCGTGTTGAAATGCCTAATTTTGGTAAATTTCTTCAGTCAAACAGGGTTTTGAAGATACATTGACACTAGCAATTGATTAACAAATCAATAAACTTGAATAATTATTGATAGAAATAAGCCTGGCAGCTCTGTATTGTTAACCACACTAAGAAAATAAATGTAGATTTTTAATTAATTTCAGCTCCAAAATCCATTTATCTGGCAGATTGCCGTGTTGAAATGCCTAATTTTGGTAAATTTCTTCAGTCAAACAGGGTTTTGAAGATACATTGACACTAGCAATTGATTAACAAATCAATAAACTTGAATAATTATTGATAGAAATAAGCCTGGCAGCTCTGTTTTGTTAACCACACTAAGAAAATAAATGTAGATTTTGAATTAATTTCAGCTCCAAAATCCATTTATCTGGCAGATTGCCGTGTTGAAATGCCTAATTTTGGTAAATTTCTTCAGTCAAACAGGGTTTTGAAGATACATTGACACTAGCAATTGATTAACAAATCAATAAACTTGAATAATTATTGATATAAATAAGCCTGGCAGCTCTGTTTTGTTAACTACACTAAGAAAATAAATATAAATTTTGAATTAATTCTTAAGAATTATGAATATTTCCAGCTCCAAAATCAATTTATCTGGCAGATTGCAGTGTTGAAATGCCGAATTTTGGTAAATTTCTTCAGTCAAACAGGGTTTTGAAGAAACATTGACACTAGCAATTGATTAACAAATCAAAAAACTTGAATAATTATTGATATAAATAAGCCTGGCAGCTCTGTTTTGTTAACCACACTAAGAAAATAAATATAAATTTTGAATTAATTCCAGCTCCAAAATCCATTTATCTGGCAGATTGCCGTGTTGATATGCCAAATTTTGGTAAATTTCTTCAGTCAAACAGGATTTTGAAGATACATTGACACTAGCAATTGATTAACAAATCAATAAACTTGACAAATTATTGATATAAATAAGCCTGGCAGCTCTGTTTTGTTAACTACACTAAGAAAATAAATATAAATTTTGAATTAATTCTTAAGAATTATGAATATTTCCAGCTCCAAAATCAATTTATCTGGCAGATTGCCGTGTTGAAATGCCGAATTTTGGTAAATTTCTTCAGTCAAACAGGGTTTTGAAGAAACATTGACACTACCAATTGATTAACAAATCAAAAAACTTGAATAATTATTGATATAAATAAGCCTGGCAGCTCTGTTTTGTTAACCACACTAAGAAAAAAAATGTAGATTTTGAATTAATTTCAGCTCCAAAATCCATTTATCTGGCAGATTGCCGTGTTGAAATGCCTAATTTTGGTAAATTTCTTCAGTCAAACAGAGTTTTGAAGATACATTGACACTTGCAATTGATTAACAAATCAATAAACTTGAATAATTATTGATATAAATAAGCCTGACAGCTATGTTTTGTTAACCACACTAAGAAAATAAATATAAATTTTGAATTAATTCTTAAGAATTATGAATATTTCCACCTCCAAAATCCATTTATCTGGCAATTGCCGTGTTGAAATGCCAAATTTGGGTAAATTTCTTCAGTCAAACAGGGTTTTGAAGATACATTGACACTAGCAATTGATTAACAAATCAATAAACTTGAATAATTATTGATAGAAATAAGCCTGGCAGCTCTGTTTTGTTAACCTCACTAAGAAAATAAATATAGATTTTGAATTAATTCCAGCTCCAAAATCCATTTATCTGGCAGATTGCCGTGTTGAAATGCCAAATTTTGGTAAATTTCTTCAGTCAAACAGGGTTTTGAAGATACATTGACACTAGCAATTGATTAACAAATCAATAAACTTGAATAATTATTGATAGAAATAAGCCTGGCAGCTCTGTATTGTTAACCACACTAAGAAAATAAATGTAGATTTTTAATTAATTTCAGCTCCAAAATCCATTTATCTGGCAGATTGCCGTGTTGAAATGCCTAATTTTGGTAAATTTCTTCAGTCAAACAGGGTTTTGAAGATACATTGACACTAGCAATTGATTAACAAATCAATAAACTTGAATAATTATTGATAGAAATAAGCCTGGCAGCTCTGTTTTGTTAACCACACTAAGAAAATAAATGTAGATTTTGAATTAATTTCAGCTCCAAAATCCATTTATCTGGCAGATTGCCGTGTTGAAATGCCTAATTTTGGTAAATTTCTTCAGTCAAACAGGGTTTTGAAGATACATTGACACTAGCAATTGATTAACAAATCAATAAACTTGAATAATTATTGATATAAATAAGCCTGGCAGCTCTGTTTTGTTAACTACACTAAGAAAATAAATATAAATTTTGAATTAATTCTTAAGAATTATGAATATTTCCAGCTCCAAAATCAATTTATCTGGCAGATTGCAGTGTTGAAATGCCGAATTTTGGTAAATTTCTTCAGTCAAACAGGGTTTTGAAGAAACATTGACACTAGCAATTGATTAACAAATCAAAAAACTTGAATAATTATTGATATAAATAAGCCTGGCAGCTCTGTTTTGTTAACCACACTAAGAAAATAAATATAAATTTTGAATTAATTCCAGCTCCAAAATCCATTTATCTGGCAGATTGCCGTGTTGATATGCCAAATTTTGGTAAATTTCTTCAGTCAAACAGGATTTTGAAGATACATTGACACTAGCAATTGATTAACAAATCAATAAACTTGACAAATTATTGATATAAATAAGCCTGGCAGCTCTGTTTTGTTAACTACACTAAGAAAATAAATATAAATTTTGAATTAATTCTTAAGAATTATGAATATTTCCAGCTCCAAAATCAATTTATCTGGCAGATTGCCGTGTTGAAATGCCGAATTTTGGTAAATTTCTTCAGTCAAACAGGGTTTTGAAGAAACATTGACACTACCAATTGATTAACAAATCAAAAAACTTGAATAATTATTGATATAAATAAGCCTGGCAGCTCTGTTTTGTTAACCACACTAAGAAAATAAATATAGATTTTGAATTAATTCCAGCTCCAAAATCCATTTATCTGGCAGATTGCCGTGTTGAAATGCCTAATTTTGGTAAATTTCTTCAGTCAAACAGGGTTTTGAAGATACATTGATACTAGCAATTGATTAACAAATCAATAGACTTGAATACTTATTGATATAAATAAGCCTGGCAGCTCTGTTTTGTTAACCACACTAAGAAAATAAATATAAATTTTGAATTAATTCCAACTCCAAAATACATTTATCTGGCAGATTACCGTGTTGAAATACCAAATTTTGGTAAATTTCTTCAGTCAAACAGGGTTTTGAAGATACATTGACACTAGCAATTGATTAACAAATCAATAAACTTGAAAAATTATTGATAGAAATATGCCTGGCAGCTCTGTTTTTTTAACCACACTAAGAAAATAAATATAAATTTTGAATTAATTCCAGCTCCAAAATACATTTATCTGGCAGATTGCCGCGTTGAAATACCAAATTTTGGTAAATTTCTTCAGTCAAACAGGGTTTTGAAGATACATTGACACTAGCAATTGATTAACAAACCAATAAACTTGAATAATTATTGATAGAAATAAGCCTGGCAGCTCTGTTTTGTTAACCACACTAAGAAAATAAATATAGATTTTGAATTCATTCCAGCTCCAAAATCCATTTATCTGGCAGATTGCCGTGTTGAAATGCCTAATTTTGGTAAATTTCTTCAGTCAAACAGGGTTTTGAAGATACATTGACACTAGCAATTGATTAACAAATCAATAAACTTGAATAATTATTGATAGAAATAAGCCTGGCAGCTCTGTATTGTTAACCACACTAAGAAAATAAATGTAGATTTTTAATTAATTTCAGCTCCAAAATCCATTTATCTGGCAGATTGCCGTGTTGAAATGCCTAATTTTGGTAAATTTCTTCAGTCAAACAGGGTTTTGAAGATACATTGACACTAGCAATTGATTAACAAATCAATAAACTTGAATAATTATTGATAGAAATAAGCCTGGCAGCTCTGTTTTGTTAACCACACTAAGAAAATAAATGTAGATTTTGAATTAATTTCAGCTCCAAAATCCATTTATCTGGCAGATTGCCGTGTTGAAATGCCTAATTTTGGTAAATTTCTTCAGTCAAACAGGGTTTTGAAGATACATTGACACTAGCAATTGATTAACAAATCAATAAACTTGAATAATTATTGATATAAATAAGCCTGGCAGCTCTGTTTTGTTAACTACACTAAGAAAATAAATATAAATTTTGAATTAATTCTTAAGAATTATGAATATTTCCAGCTCCAAAATCAATTTATCTGGCAGATTGCAGTGTTGAAATGCCGAATTTTGGTAAATTTCTTCAGTCAAACAGGGTTTTGAAGAAACATTGACACTAGCAATTGATTAACAAATCAAAAAACTTGAATAATTATTGATATAAATAAGCCTGGCAGCTCTGTTTTGTTAACCACACTAAGAAAATAAATATAAATTTTGAATTAATTCCAGCTACAAAATCCATTTATCTGGCAGATTGCCGTGTTGATATGCCAAATTTTGGTAAATTTCTTCAGTCAAACAGGATTTTGAAGATACATTGACACTAGCAATTGATTAACAAATCAATAAACTTGACAAATTATTGATATAAATAAGCCTGGCAGCTCTGTTTTGTTAACTACACTAAGAAAATAAATATAAATTTTGAATTAATTCTTAAGAATTATGAATATTTCCAGCTCCAAAATCAATTTATCTGGCAGATTGCCGTGTTGAAATGCCGAATTTAAGTAAATTTCTTCAGTCAAACAGGGTTTTGAAGAAACATTGACACTACCAATTGATTAACAAATCAAAAAACTTGAATAATTATTGATATAAATAAGCCTGGCAGCTCTGTTTTGTTAACCACACTAAGAAAATAAATATAGATTTTGAATTAATTCCAGCTCCAAAATCCATTTATCTGGCAGATTGCCGTGTTGAAATGCCTAATTTTGGTAAATTTCTTCAGTCAAACAGGGTTTTGAAGATACATTGATACTAGCAATTGATTAACAAATCAATAGACTTGAATACTTATTGATATAAATAAGCCTGGCAGCTCTGTTTTGTTAACCACACTAAGAAAATAAATATAGATTTTGAATTAATTCCAGCTCCAAAATCCATTTATCTGGCAGATTGCCGTGTTGAAATACCAAATTTTGGTAAATTTCTTCAGTCAAACAGGGTTTTGAAGATACATTGACACTAGCAATTGATTAACAAATCAATAAACTTGAAAAATTATTGATAGAAATATGCCTGGCAGCTCTGTTTTTTTAACCACACTAAGAAAATAAATATAAATTTTGAATTAATTCCAGCTCCAAAATACATTTATCTGGCAGATTGCCGCGTTGAAATACCAAATTTTGGTAAATTTCTTCAGTCAAACAGGGTTTTGAAGATACATTGACACTAGCAATTGATTAACAAACCAATAAACTTGAATAATTATTGATAGAAATAAGCCTGGCAGCTCTGTTTTGTTAACCACACTAAGAAAATAAATATAGATTTTGAATTCATTCCAGCTCCAAAATCCATTTATCTGGCAGATTGCCGTGTTGAAATGCCTAATTTTGGTAAATTTCTTCAGTCAAACAGGGTTTTGAAGATACATTGACACTAGCAATTGATTAACAAATCAATAGACTTGAATACTTATTGATATAAATAAGCCTGGCAGCTCTGTTTTGTTAACTACACTAAGAAAATAAATATAAATTTTGAATTAATTCTTAAGAATTATGAATATTTCCAGCTCCAAAATCAATTTATCTGGCAGATTGCAGTGTTGAAATGCCGAATTTTGGTAAATTTCTTCAGTCAAACAGGGTTTTGAAGAAACATTGACACTAGCAATTGATTAACAAATCAAAAAACTTGAATAATTATTGATATAAATAAGCCTGGCAGCTCTGTTTTGTTAACTACACTAAGAAAATAAATATAAATTTTGAATTAATTCCAGCTCCAAAATCCATTTATCTGGCAGATTGCCGTGTTGATATGCCAAATTTTGGTAAATTTCTTCAGTCAAACAGGATTTTGAAGATACATTGACACTAGCAATTGATTAACAAATCAATAAACTTGACAAATTATTGATATAAATAAGCCTGGCAGCTCTGTTTTGTTAACTACACTAAGAAAATAAATATAAATTTTGAATTAATTCTTAAGAATTATGAATATTTCCAGCTCCAAAATCAATTTATCTGGCAGATTGCCGTGTTGAAATGCCGAATTTTGGTAAATTTCTTCAGTCAAACAGGGTTTTGAAGAAACATTGACACTACCAATTGATTAACAAATCAAAAAACTTGAATAATTATTGATATAAATAAGCCTGGCAGCTCTGTTTTGTTAACCACACGAAGAAAATAAATATAGATTTTGAATTAATTCCAGCTCCAAAATCCATTTATCCGACAGATTGCCGTGTTGAAATGCCAAATTTTGGTAAATTTCTTCAGTCAAACAGGGTTTTGAAGATACATTGACACTAGCAATTGATTAAAAAATCAATAAACTTGAATAATTATTGATATAAAAAAGCCTGGCAGCTCTGTTTTGTTTACCACATTAGAAAATAAATATAAATTTTGAATTAATTCTTAAGAATTATGAATATTTTCTGCTCCAAAATCCATTTATCTGGCAGATTGCCGTGTTGAAATGCCGAATTTTGGTAAATTTCTTCAGTCAAACAGGGTTTTGAAGATACATTGACACTAGCAATTGATTAACAAATCAATAAACTTGAATAATTATTGATAGAAATAAGCCTGGCAGCTCTGTTTTGTTAACCACACTAAGAAAATAAATATAGATTTTGAATTAATTCCAGCTCCAAAATCCATTTATCTGGCAGATTGCCGTGTTGAAATGCCGAATTTTGGTAAATTTCTTTAGTCAAACAGGGTTTTCAAGATACATTGACACTAGCAATTGATTAACAAATCAATAAACTTGAATAATTATTGATAGAAATAAACCTGGCAGCTCTGTTTTGTTAACCACACTAAGAAAATTAATATAGATTTTGAATTAATTCCAGCTCCAAAATCCATTTATCTGGCAGATTGCCGTGTTGAAATGCCTAATTTTGGTAAATTTCTTCAGTCAAACAGGGTTTTGAAGATACATTGACACTAGCAATTGATTAACAAATCAATAAACTTGAATAATTATTGATTTAAATAAGCCTGGCAGCTCTGTTTTGTTAACCACACTAAGAAAATAAATATAAATTTTGAATTAATTCCAACTCCAAAATACATTTATCTGGCAGATTACCGTGTTGAAATACCAAATTTTGGTAAATTTCTTCAGTCAAACAGGGTTTTGAAGATACATTGACACTAGCAATTGATTAACAAATCAATAAACTTGAATAATTATTGATAGAAATATGCCTGGCAGCTCTGTTTTGTTAACCACACTAAGAAAATAAATATAAATTTTGAATTAATTCCAGCTCCAAAATACATTTATCTGGCAGATTGCCGCGTTGAAATACCAAATTTTGGTAAATTTCTTCAGTCAAACAGGGTTTTGAAGAAACATTGACACTAGCAATTGATTAACAAATCAAAAAACTTGAATAATTATTGATATAAATAAGCCTGGCAGCTCTGTTTTGTTAACTACACTAAGAAAATAAATATAAATTTTGAATTAATTCCAGCTCCAAAATCCATTTATCTGGCAGATTGCCGTGTTGATATGCCAAATTTTGGTAAATTTCTTCAGTCAAACAGGATTTTGAAGATACATTGACACTAGCAATTGATTAACAAATCAATAAACTTGACAAATTATTGATATAAATAAGCCTGGCAGCTCTGTTTTGTTAACTACACTAAGAAAATAAATATAAATTTTGAATTAATTCCAGCTCCAAAATCCATTTATCTGGCAGATTGCCGTGTTGATATGCCAAATTTTGGTAAATTTCTTCAGTCAAACAGGATTTTGAAGATACATTGACACTAGCAATTGATTAACAAATCAATAAACTTGACAAATTATTGATATAAATAAGCCTGGCAGCTCTGTTTTGTTAACTACACTAAGAAAATAAATATAAATTTTGAATTAATTCTTAAGAATTATGAATATTTCCAGCTCCAAAATCAATTTATCTGGCAGATTGCCGTGTTGAAATGCCGAATTTTGGTAAATTTCTTCAGTCAAACAGGGTTTTGAAGAAACATTGACACTACCAATTGATTAACAAATCAAAAAACTTGAATAATTATTGATATAAATAAGCCTGGCAGCTCTGTTTTGTTAACCACACTAAGAAAATAAATATAGATTTTGAATTAATTCCAGCTCCAAAATCCATTTATCCGACAGATTGCCGTGTTGAAATGCCAAATTTTGGTAAATTTCTTCAGTCAAACAGGGTTTTGAAGATACATTGACACTAGCAATTGATTAAAAAATCAATAAACTTGAATAATTATTGATATAAAAAAGCCTGGCAGCTCTGTTTTGTTTACCACATTAGAAAATAAATATAAATTTTGAATTAATTCTTAAGAATTATGAATATTTTCTGCTCCAAAATCCATTTATCTGGCAGATTGCCGTGTTGAAATGCCGAATTTTGGTAAATTTCTTCAGTCAAACAGGGTTTTGAAGATACATTGACACTAGCAATTGATTAACAAATCAATAAACTTGAATAATTATTGATAGAAATAAGCCTGGCAGCTCTGTTTTGTTAACCACACTAAGAAAATAAATATAGATTTTGAATTAATTCCAGCTCCAAAATCCATTTATCTGGCAGATTGCCGTGTTGAAATGCCGAATTTTGGTAAATTTCTTTAGTCAAACAGGGTTTTCAAGATACATTGACACTAGCAATTGATTAACAAATCAATAAACTTGAATAATTATTGATAGAAATAAACCTGGCAGCTCTGTTTTGTTAACCACACTAAGAAAATTAATATAGATTTTGAATTAATTCCAGCTCCAAAATCCATTTATCTGGCAGATTGCCGTGTTGAAATGCCTAATTTTGGTAAATTTCTTCAGTCAAACAGGGTTTTGAAGATACATTGACACTAGCAATTGATTAACAAATCAATAAACTTGAATAATTATTGATTTAAATAAGCCTGGCAGCTCTGTTTTGTTAACCACACTAAGAAAATAAATATAAATTTTGAATTAATTCCAACTCCAAAATACATTTATCTGGCAGATTACCGTGTTGAAATACCAAATTTTGGTAAATTTCTTCAGTCAAACAGGGTTTTGAAGATACATTGACACTAGCAATTGATTAACAAATCAATAAACTTGAATAATTATTGATAGAAATATGCCTGGCAGCTCTGTTTTGTTAACCACACTAAGAAAATAAATATAAATTTTGAATTAATTCCAGCTCCAAAATACATTTATCTGGCAGATTGCCGCGTTGAAATACCAAATTTTGGTAAATTTCTTCAGTCAAACAGGGTTTTGAAGATACATTGACACTAGCAATTGATTAACAAACCAATAAACTTGAATAATTATTGATAGAAATAAGCCTGGCAGCTCTGTTTTGTTAACCACACTAAGAAAATAAATATAGATTTTGAATTCATTCCAGCTCCAAAATCCATTTATCTGGCAGATTGCCGTGTTGAAATGCCTAATTTTGGTAAATTTCTTCAGTCAAACAGGGTTTTGAAGATACATTGACACTAGCAATTGATTAACAAATCAATAGACTTGAATACTTATTGATATAAATAAGCCTGGCAGCTCTGTTTTGTTAACTACACTAAGAAAATAAATATAAATTTTGAATTAATTCTTAAGAATTATGAATATTTCCAGCTCCAAAATCAATTTATCTGGCAGATTGCAGTGTTGAAATAACGAATTTTGGTAAATTTCTTCAGTCAAACAGGGTTTTGAAGAAACATTGACACTAGCAATTGATTAACAAATCAAAAAACTTGAATAATTATTGATATAAATAAGCCTGGCAGCTCTGTTTTGTTAACTACACTAAGAAAATAAATATAAATTTTGAATTAATTCCAGCTCCAAAATCCATTTATCTGGCAGATTACCGTGTTGAAATACCAAATTTTGGTAAATTTCTTCAGTCAAACAGGGTTTTGAAGATACATTGACACTAGCAATTGATTAACAAATCAATAAACTTGAATAATTATTGATTTAAATAAGCCTGGCAGCTCTGTTTTGTTAACCACACTAAGAAAATAAATATAAATTTTGAATTAATTCCAACTCCAAAATACATTTATCTGGCAGATTACCGTGTTGAAATACCAAATTTTGGTAAATTTCTTCAGTCAAACAGGGTTTTGAAGATACATTGACACTAGCAATTGATTAACAAATCAATAAACTTGAATAATTATTGATAGAAATATGCCTGGCAGCTCTGTTTTGTTAACCACACTAAGAAAATAAATATAAATTTTGAATTAATTCCAACTCCAAAATACATTTATCTGGCAGATTACCGTGTTGAAATACCAAATTTTGGTAAATTTCTTCAGTCAAACAGGGTTTTGAAGATACATTGACACTAGCAATTGATTAACAAATCAATAAACTTGAATAATTATTGATAGAAATATGCCTGGCAGCTCTGTTTTGTTTACCACATTAGAAAATAAATATAAATTTTGAATTAATTCTTAAGAATTATGAATATTTTCTGCTCCAAAATCCATTTATCTGGCAGATTGCCGTGTTGAAATGCCGAATTTTGGTAAATTTCTTCAGTCAAACAGGGTTTTGAAGATACATTGACACTAGCAATTGATTAACAAATCAATAAACTTGAATAATTATTGATAGAAATAAGCCTGGCAGCTCTGTTTTGTTAACCACACTAAGAAAATTAATATAGATTTTGAATTAATTCCAGCTCCAAAATCCATTTATCTGGCAGATTGCCGTGTTGAAATGCCTAATTTTGGTAAATTTCTTCAGTCAAACAGGGTTTTGAAGATACATTGACACTAGCAATTGATTAACAAATCAATAAACTTGAATAATTATTGATTTAAATAAGCCTGGCAGCTCTGTTTTGTTAACTACACTAAGAAAATAAATATAAATTTTGAATTAATTCTTAAGAATTATGAATATTTCCAGCTCCAAAATCAATTTATCTGGCAGATTGCAGTGTTGAAATGCCGAATTTTGGTAAATTTCTTCAGTCAAACAGGGTTTTGAAGAAACATTGACACTAGCAATTGATTAACAAATCAAAAAACTTGAATAATTATTGATATAAATAAGCCTGGCAGCTCTGTTTTGTTAACTACACTAAGAAAATAAATATAAATTTTGAATTAATTCCAGCTCCAAAATCCATTTATCTGGCAGATTGCCGTGTTGATATGCCAAATTTTGGTAAATTTCTTCAGTCAAACAGGATTTTGAAGATACATTGACACTAGCAATTGATTAACAAATCAATAAACTTGACAAATTATTGATATAAATAAGCCTGGCAGCTCTGTTTTGTTAACTACACTAAGAAAATAAATATAAATTTTGAATTAATTCTTAAGAATTATGAATATTTCCAGCTCCAAAATCAATTTATCTGGCAGATTGCCGTGTTGAAATGCCGAATTTTGGTAAATTTCTTCAGTCAAACAGGGTTTTGAAGAAACATTGACACTACCAATTGATTAACAAATCAAAAAACTTGAATAATTATTGATATAAATAAGCCTGGCAGCTCTGTTTTGTTAACCACACTAAGAAAATAAATATAGATTTTGAATTAATTCCAGCTCCAAAATCCATTTATCCGACAGATTGCCGTGTTGAAATGCCAAATTTTGGTAAATTTCTTCAGTCAAACAGGGTTTTGAAGATACATTGACACTAGCAATTGATTAAAAAATCAATAAACTTGAATAATTATTGATATAAAAAAGCCTGGCAGCTCTGTTTTGTTTACCACATTAGAAAATAAATATAAATTTTGAATTAATTCTTAAGAATTATGAATATTTTCTGCTCCAAAATCCATTTATCTGGCAGATTGCCGTGTTGAAATGCCGAATTTTGGTAAATTTCTTCAGTCAAACAGGGTTTTGAAGATACATTGACACTAGCAATTGATTAACAAATCAATAAACTTGAATAATTATTGATAGAAATAAGCCTGGCAGCTCTGTTTTGTTAACCACACTAAGAAAATAAATATAGATTTTGAATTAATTCCAGCTCCAAAATCCATTTATCTGGCAGATTGCCGTGTTGAAATGCCGAATTTTGGTAAATTTCTTTAGTCAAACAGGGTTTTCAAGATACATTGACACTAGCAATTGATTAACAAATCAATAAACTTGAATAATTATTGATAGAAATAAACCTGGCAGCTCTGTTTTGTTAACCACACTAAGAAAATTAATATAGATTTTGAATTAATTCCAGCTCCAAAATCCATTTATCTGGCAGATTGCCGTGTTGAAATGCCTAATTTTGGTAAATTTCTTCAGTCAAACAGGGTTTTGAAGATACATTGACACTAGCAATTGATTAACAAATCAATAAACTTGAATAATTATTGATTTAAATAAGCCTGGCAGCTCTGTTTTGTTAACCACACTAAGAAAATAAATATAAATTTTGAATTAATTCCAACTCCAAAATACATTTATCTGGCAGATTACCGTGTTGAAATACCAAATTTTGGTAAATTTCTTCAGTCAAACAGGGTTTTGAAGATACATTGACACTAGCAATTGATTAACAAATCAATAAACTTGAATAATTATTGATAGAAATATGCCTGGCAGCTCTGTTTTGTTAACCACACTAAGAAAATAAATATAAATTTTGAATTAATTCCAGCTCCAAAATACATTTATCTGGCAGATTGCCGCGTTGAAATACCAAATTTTGGTAAATTTCTTCAGTCAAACAGGGTTTTGAAGAAACATTGACACTAGCAATTGATTAACAAATCAAAAAACTTGAATAATTATTGATATAAATAAGCCTGGCAGCTCTGTTTTGTTAACTACACTAAGAAAATAAATATAAATTTTGAATTAATTCCAGCTCCAAAATCCATTTATCTGGCAGATTGCCGTGTTGATATGCCAAATTTTGGTAAATTTCTTCAGTCAAACAGGATTTTGAAGATACATTGACACTAGCAATTGATTAACAAATCAATAAACTTGACAAATTATTGATATAAATAAGCCTGGCAGCTCTGTTTTGTTAACTACACTAAGAAAATAAATATAAATTTTGAATTAATTCCAGCTCCAAAATCCATTTATCTGGCAGATTGCCGTGTTGATATGCCAAATTTTGGTAAATTTCTTCAGTCAAACAGGATTTTGAAGATACATTGACACTAGCAATTGATTAACAAATCAATAAACTTGACAAATTATTGATATAAATAAGCCTGGCAGCTCTGTTTTGTTAACTACACTAAGAAAATAAATATAAATTTTGAATTAATTCTTAAGAATTATGAATATTTCCAGCTCCAAAATCAATTTATCTGGCAGATTGCCGTGTTGAAATGCCTAATTTTGGTAAATTTCTTCAGTCAAACAGGGTTTTGAAGATACATTGACACTAGCAATTGATTAACAAATCAATAGACTTGAATACTTATTGATATAAATAAGCCTGGCAGCTCTGTTTTGTTAACTACACTAAGAAAATAAATATAAATTTTGAATTAATTCTTAAGAATTATGAATATTTCCAGCTCCAAAATCAATTTATCTGGCAGATTGCAGTGTTGAAATGCCGAATTTTGGTAAATTTCTTCAGTCAAACAGGGTTTTGAAGAAACATTGACACTAGCAATTGATTAACAAATCAAAAAACTTGAATAATTATTGATATAAATAAGCCTGGCAGCTCTGTTTTGTTAACTACACTAAGAAAATAAATATAAATTTTGAATTAATTCCAGCTCCAAAATCCATTTATCTGGCAGATTGCCGTGTTGAAATGCCTAATTTTGGTAAATTTCTTCAGTCAAACAGGGTTTTGAAGATACATTGACACTAGCAATTGATTAACAAATCAATAAACTTGAATAATTATTGATTTAAATAAGCCTGGCAGCTCTGTTTTGTTAACCACACTAAGAAAATAAATATAAATTTTGAATTAATTCCAACTCCAAAATACATTTATCTGGCAGATTACCGTGTTGAAATACCAAATTTTGGTAAATTTCTTCAGTCAAACAGGGTTTTGAAGATACATTGACACTAGCAATTGATTAACAAATCAATAAACTTGAATAATTATTGATAGAAATATGCCTGGCAGCTCTGTTTTGTTTACCACATTAGAAAATAAATATAAATTTTGAATTAATTCTTAAGAATTATGAATATTTTCTGCTCCAAAATCCATTTATCTGGCAGATTGCCGTGTTGAAATGCCGAATTTTGGTAAATTTCTTCAGTCAAACAGGGTTTTGAAGATACATTGACACTAGCAATTGATTAACAAACCAATAAACTTGAATAATTATTGATAGAAATAAGCCTGGCAGCTCTGTTTTGTTAACCACACTAAGAAAATAAATATAGATTTTGAATTAATTCCAGCTCCAAAATCCATTTATCTGGCAGATTGCCGTGTTGAAATGCCGAATTTTGGTAAATTTCTTTAGTCAAACAGGGTTTTCAAGATACATTGACACTAGCAATTGATTAACAAATCAATAAACTTGAATAATTATTGATAGAAATAAACCTGGCAGCTCTGTTTTGTTAACCACACTAAGAAAATTAATATAGATTTTGAATTAATTCCAGCTCCAAAATCCATTTATCTGGCAGATTGCCGTGTTGAAATGCCTAATTTTGGTAAATTTCTTCAGTCAAACAGGGTTTTGAAGATACATTGACACTAGCAATTGATTAACAAATCAATAAACTTGAATAATTATTGATTTAAATAAGCCTGGCAGCTCTGTTTTGTTAACCACACTAAGAAAATAAATATAAATTTTGAATTAATTCCAACTCCAAAATACATTTATCTGGCAGATTACCGTGTTGAAATACCAAATTTTGGTAAATTTCTTCAGTCAAACAGGGTTTTGAAGATACATTGACACTAGCAATTGATTAACAAATCAATAAACTTGAATAATTATTGATAGAAATATGCCTGGCAGCTCTGTTTTGTTAACCACACTAAGAAAATAAATATAAATTTTGAATTAATTCCAGCTCCAAAATACATTTATCTGGCAGATTGCCGCGTTGAAATACCAAATTTTGGTAAATTTCTTCAGTCAAACAGGGTTTTGAAGAAACATTGACACTAGCAATTGATTAACAAATCAAAAAACTTGAATAATTATTGATATAAATAAGCCTGGCAGCTCTGTTTTGTTAACTACACTAAGAAAATAAATATAAATTTTGAATTAATTCCAGCTCCAAAATCCATTTATCTGGCAGATTGCCGTGTTGATATGCCAAATTTTGGTAAATTTCTTCAGTCAAACAGGATTTTGAAGATACATTGACACTAGCAATTGATTAACAAATCAATAAACTTGACAAATTATTGATATAAATAAGCCTGGCAGCTCTGTTTTGTTAACTACACTAAGAAAATAAATATAAATTTTGAATTAATTCCAGCTCCAAAATCCATTTATCTGGCAGATTGCCGTGTTGATATGCCAAATTTTGGTAAATTTCTTCAGTCAAACAGGATTTTGAAGATACATTGACACTAGCAATTGATTAACAAATCAATAAACTTGACAAATTATTGATATAAATAAGCCTGGCAGCTCTGTTTTGTTAACTACACTAAGAAAATAAATATAAATTTTGAATTAATTCTTAAGAATTATGAATATTTCCAGCTCCAAAATCAATTTATCTGGCAGATTGCCGTGTTGAAATGCCGAATTTTGGTAAATTTCTTCAGTCAAACAGGGTTTTGAAGAAACATTGACACTACCAATTGATTAACAAATCAAAAAACTTGAATAATTATTGATATAAATAAGCCTGGCAGCTCTGTTTTGTTAACCACACTAAGAAAATAAATATAAATTTTGAATTAATTCTTAAGAATTATGAATATTTCCAGCTCCAAAATCAATTTATCTGGCAGATTGCAGTGTTGAAATGCCGAATTTTGGTAAATTTCTTCAGTCAAACAGGGTTTTGAAGAAACATTGACACTACCAATTGATTAACAAATCAAAAAACTTGAATAATTATTGATATAAATATGCCTGGCAGCTCTGTTTTGTTAACCACACTAAGAAAATAAATATAGATTTTGAATTAATTCCAGCTCCAAAATCCATTTATCCGACAGATTGCCGTGTTGAAATGCCAAATTTTGGTAAATTTCTTCAGTCAAACAGGGTTTTGAAGATACATTGACACTAGCAATTGATTAAAAAATCAATAAACTTGAATAATTATTGATATAAATAAGCCTGGCAGCTCTGTTTTGTTAACTACACTAAGAAAATAAATATAAATTTTGAATTAATTCCAGCTCCAAAATCCATTTATCTGGCAGATTACCGTGTTGAAATACCAAATTTTGGTAAATTTCTTCAGTCAAACAGGGTTTTGAAGATACATTGACACTAGCAATTGATTAACAAATCAATAAACTTGAATAATTATTGATTTAAATAAGCCTGGCAGCTCTGTTTTGTTAACCACACTAAGAAAATAAATATAAATTTTGAATTAATTCCAACTCCAAAATACATTTATCTGGCAGATTACCGTGTTGAAATACCAAATTTTGGTAAATTTCTTCAGTCAAACAGGGTTTTGAAGATACATTGACACTAGCAATTGATTAACAAATCAATAAACTTGAATAATTATTGATAGAAATATGCCTGGCAGCTCTGTTTTGTTAACCACACTAAGAAAATAAATATAAATTTTGAATTAATTCCAACTCCAAAATACATTTATCTGGCAGATTACCGTGTTGAAATACCAAATTTTGGTAAATTTCTTCAGTCAAACAGGGTTTTGAAGATACATTGACACTAGCAATTGATTAACAAATCAATAAACTTGAATAATTATTGATAGAAATATGCCTGGCAGCTCTGTTTTGTTTACCACATTAGAAAATAAATATAAATTTTGAATTAATTCTTAAGAATTATGAATATTTTCTGCTCCAAAATCCATTTATCTGGCAGATTGCCGTGTTGAAATGCCGAATTTTGGTAAATTTCTTCAGTCAAACAGGGTTTTGAAGATACATTGACACTAGCAATTGATTAACAAATCAATAAACTTGAATAATTATTGATAGAAATAAGCCTGGCAGCTCTGTTTTGTTAACCACACTAAGAAAATTAATATAGATTTTGAATTAATTCCAGCTCCAAAATCCATTTATCTGGCAGATTGCCGTGTTGAAATGCCTAATTTTGGTAAATTTCTTCAGTCAAACAGGGTTTTGAAGATACATTGACACTAGCAATTGATTAACAAATCAATAAAATTGAATAATTATTGATTTAAATAAGCCTGGCAGCTCTGTTTTGTTAACTACACTAAGAAAATAAATATAAATTTTGAATTAATTCTTAAGAATTATGAATATTTCCAGCTCCAAAATCAATTTATCTGGCAGATTGCAGTGTTGAAATGCCGAATTTTGGTAAATTTCTTCAGTCAAACAGGGTTTTGAAGAAACATTGACACTAGCAATTGATTAACAAATCAAAAAACTTGAATAATTATTGATATAAATAAGCCTGGCAGCTCTGTTTTGTTAACTACACTAAGAAAATAAATATAAATTTTGAATTAATTCCAGCTCCAAAATCCATTTATCTGGCAGATTGCCGTGTTGATATGCCAAATTTTGGTAAATTTCTTCAGTCAAACAGGATTTTGAAGATACATTGACACTAGCAATTGATTAACAAATCAATAAACTTGACAAATTATTGATATAAATAAGCCTGGCAGCTCTGTTTTGTTAACTACACTAAGAAAATAAATATAAATTTTGAATTAATTCTTAAGAATTATGAATATTTCCAGCTCCAAAATCAATTTATCTGGCAGATTGCCGTGTTGAAATGCCGAATTTTGGTAAATTTCTTCAGTCAAACAGGGTTTTGAAGAAACATTGACACTACCAATTGATTAACAAATCAAAAAACTTGAATAATTATTGATATAAATAAGCCTGGCAGCTCTGTTTTGTTAACCACACTAAGAAAATAAATATAGATTTTGAATTAATTCCAGCTCCAAAATCCATTTATCCGACAGATTGCCGTGTTGAAATGCCAAATTTTGGTAAATTTCTTCAGTCAAACAGGGTTTTGAAGATACATTGACACTAGCAATTGATTAAAAAATCAATAAACTTGAATAATTATTTATATAAAAAAGCCTGGCAGCTCTGTTTTGTTTACCACATTAGAAAATAAATATAAATTTTGAATTAATTCTTAAGAATTATGAATATTTTCTGCTCCAAAATCCATTTATCTGGCAGATTGCCGTGTTGAAATGCCGAATTTTGGTAAATTTCTTCAGTCAAACAGGGTTTTGAAGATACATTGACACTAGCAATTGATTAACAAATCAATAAACTTGAATAATTATTGATAGAAATAAGCCTGGCAGCTCTGTTTTGTTAACCACACTAAGAAAATAAATATAGATTTTGAATTAATTCCAGCTCCAAAATCCATTTATCTGGCAGATTGCCGTGTTGAAATGCCGAATTTTGGTAAATTTCTTTAGTCAAACAGGGTTTTCAAGATACATTGACACTAGCAATTGATTAACAAATCAATAAACTTGAATAATTATTGATAGAAATAAACCTGGCAGCTCTGTTTTGTTAACCACACTAAGAAAATTAATATAGATTTTGAATTAATTCCAGCTCCAAAATCCATTTATCTGGCAGATTGCCGTGTTGAAATGCCTAATTTTGGTAAATTTCTTCAGTCAAACAGGGTTTTGAAGATACATTGACACTAGCAATTGATTAACAAATCAATAAACTTGAATAATTATTGATTTAAATAAGCCTGGCAGCTCTGTTTTGTTAACCACACTAAGAAAATAAATATAAATTTTGAATTAATTCCAACTCCAAAATACATTTATCTGGCAGATTACCGTGTTGAAATACCAAATTTTGGTAAATTTCTTCAGTCAAACAGGGTTTTGAAGATACATTGACACTAGCAATTGATTAACAAATCAATAAACTTGAATAATTATTGATAGAAATATGCCTGGCAGCTCTGTTTTGTTAACCACACTAAGAAAATAAATATAAATTTTGAATTAATTCCAGCTCCAAAATACATTTATCTGGCAGATTGCCGCGTTGAAATACCAAATTTTGGTAAATTTCTTCAGTCAAACAGGGTTTTGAAGAAACATTGACACTAGCAATTGATTAACAAATCAAAAAACTTGAATAATTATTGATATAAATAAGCCTGGCAGCTCTGTTTTGTTAACTACACTAAGAAAATAAATATAAATTTTGAATTAATTCCAGCTCCAAAATCCATTTATCTGGCAGATTGCCGTGTTGATATGCCAAATTTTGGTAAATTTCTTCAGTCAAACAGGATTTTGAAGATACATTGACACTAGCAATTGATTAACAAATCAATAAACTTGACAAATTATTGATATAAATAAGCCTGGCAGCTCTGTTTTGTTAACTACACTAAGAAAATAAATATAAATTTTGAATTAATTCCAGCTCCAAAATCCATTTATCTGGCAGATTGCCGTGTTGATATGCCAAATTTTGGTAAATTTCTTCAGTCAAACAGGATTTTGAAGATACATTGACACTAGCAATTGATTAACAAATCAATAAACTTGACAAATTATTGATATAAATAAGCCTGGCAGCTCTGTTTTGTTAACTACACTAAGAAAATAAATATAAATTTTGAATTAATTCTTAAGAATTATGAATATTTCCAGCTCCAAAATCAATTTATCTGGCAGATTGCCGTGTTGAAATGCCTAATTTTGGTAAATTTCTTCAGTCAAACAGGGTTTTGAAGATACATTGACACTAGCAATTGATTAACAAATCAATAGACTTGAATACTTATTGATATAAATAAGCCTGGCAGCTCTGTTTTGTTAACTACACTAAGAAAATAAATATAAATTTTGAATTAATTCTTAAGAATTATGAATATTTCCAGCTCCAAAATCAATTTATCTGGCAGATTGCAGTGTTGAAATGCCGAATTTTGGTAAATTTCTTCAGTCAAACAGGGTTTTGAAGAAACATTGACACTAGCAATTGATTAACAAATCAAAAAACTTGAATAATTATTGATATAAATAAGCCTGGCAGCTCTGTTTTGTTAACTACACTAAGAAAATAAATATAAATTTTGAATTAATTCCAGCTCCAAAATCCATTTATCTGGCAGATTGCCGTGTTGAAATGCCTAATTTTGGTAAATTTCTTCAGTCAAACAGGGTTTTGAAGATACATTGACACTAGCAATTGATTAACAAATCAATAAACTTGAATAATTATTGATTTAAATAAGCCTGGCAGCTCTGTTTTGTTAACCACACTAAGAAAATAAATATAAATTTTGAATTAATTCCAACTCCAAAATACATTTATCTGGCAGATTACCGTGTTGAAATACCAAATTTTGGTAAATTTCTTCAGTCAAACAGGGTTTTGAAGATACATTGACACTAGCAATTGATTAACAAATCAATAAACTTGAATAATTATTGATAGAAATATGCCTGGCAGCTCTGTTTTGTTTACCACATTAGAAAATAAATATAAATTTTGAATTAATTCTTAAGAATTATGAATATTTTCTGCTCCAAAATCCATTTATCTGGCAGATTGCCGTGTTGAAATGCCGAATTTTGGTAAATTTCTTCAGTCAAACAGGGTTTTGAAGATACATTGACACTAGCAATTGATTAACAAACCAATAAACTTGAATAATTATTGATAGAAATAAGCCTGGCAGCTCTGTTTTGTTAACCACACTAAGAAAATAAATATAGATTTTGAATTAATTCCAGCTCCAAAATCCATTTATCTGGCAGATTGCCGTGTTGAAATGCCGAATTTTGGTAAATTTCTTTAGTCAAACAGGGTTTTCAAGATACATTGACACTAGCAATTGATTAACAAATCAATAAACTTGAATAATTATTGATAGAAATAAACCTGGCAGCTCTGTTTTGTTAACCACACTAAGAAAATTAATATAGATTTTGAATTAATTCCAGCTCCAAAATCCATTTATCTGGCAGATTGCCGTGTTGAAATGCCTAATTTTGGTAAATTTCTTCAGTCAAACAGGGTTTTGAAGATACATTGACACTAGCAATTGATTAACAAATCAATAAACTTGAATAATTATTGATTTAAATAAGCCTGGCAGCTCTGTTTTGTTAACCACACTAAGAAAATAAATATAAATTTTGAATTAATTCCAACTCCAAAATACATTTATCTGGCAGATTACCGTGTTGAAATACCAAATTTTGGTAAATTTCTTCAGTCAAACAGGGTTTTGAAGATACATTGACACTAGCAATTGATTAACAAATCAATAAACTTGAATAATTATTGATAGAAATATGCCTGGCAGCTCTGTTTTGTTAACCACACTAAGAAAATAAATATAAATTTTGAATTAATTCCAGCTCCAAAATACATTTATCTGGCAGATTGCCGCGTTGAAATACCAAATTTTGGTAAATTTCTTCAGTCAAACAGGGTTTTGAAGAAACATTGACACTAGCAATTGATTAACAAATCAAAAAACTTGAATAATTATTGATATAAATAAGCCTGGCAGCTCTGTTTTGTTAACTACACTAAGAAAATAAATATAAATTTTGAATTAATTCCAGCTCCAAAATCCATTTATCTGGCAGATTGCCGTGTTGATATGCCAAATTTTGGTAAATTTCTTCAGTCAAACAGGATTTTGAAGATACATTGACACTAGCAATTGATTAACAAATCAATAAACTTGACAAATTATTGATATAAATAAGCCTGGCAGCTCTGTTTTGTTAACTACACTAAGAAAATAAATATAAATTTTGAATTAATTCCAGCTCCAAAATCCATTTATCTGGCAGATTGCCGTGTTGATATGCCAAATTTTGGTAAATTTCTTCAGTCAAACAGGATTTTGAAGATACATTGACACTAGCAATTGATTAACAAATCAATAAACTTGACAAATTATTGATATAAATAAGCCTGGCAGCTCTGTTTTGTTAACTACACTAAGAAAATAAATATAAATTTTGAATTAATTCTTAAGAATTATGAATATTTCCAGCTCCAAAATCAATTTATCTGGCAGATTGCCGTGTTGAAATGCCGAATTTTGGTAAATTTCTTCAGTCAAACAGGGTTTTGAAGAAACATTGACACTACCAATTGATTAACAAATCAAAAAACTTGAATAATTATTGATATAAATAAGCCTGGCAGCTCTGTTTTGTTAACCACACTAAGAAAATAAATATAAATTTTGAATTAATTCTTAAGAATTATGAATATTTCCAGCTCCAAAATCAATTTATCTGGCAGATTGCAGTGTTGAAATGCCGAATTTTGGTAAATTTCTTCAGTCAAACAGGGTTTTGAAGAAACATTGACACTACCAATTGATTAACAAATCAAAAAACTTGAATAATTATTGATATAAATATGCCTGGCAGCTCTGTTTTGTTAACCACACTAAGAAAATAAATATAGATTTTGAATTAATTCCAGCTCCAAAATCCATTTATCCGACAGATTGCCGTGTTGAAATGCCAAATTTTGGTAAATTTCTTCAGTCAAACAGGGTTTTGAAGATACATTGACACTAGCAATTGATTAAAAAATCAATAAACTTGAATAATTATTGATATAAAAAAGCCTGGCAGCTTTGTTTTGTTTACCACATTAGAAAATAAATATAAATTTTGAATTAATTCTTAAGAATTATGAATATTTTCTGCTCCAAAATCCATTTATCTGGCAGATTGCCGTGTTGAAATGCCGAATTTTGGTAAATTTCTTCAGTCAAACAGGGTTTTGAAGATACATTGACACTAGCAATTGATTAACAAATCAATAAACTTGAATAATTATTGATAGAAATAAGCCTGGCAGCTCTGTTTTGTTAACCACACTAAGAAAATAAATATAGATTTTGAATTAATTCCAGCTCCAAAATCCATTTATCTGGCAGATTGCCGTGTTGAAATGCCGAATTTTGGTAAATTTCTTTAGTCAAACAGGGTTTTCAAGATACATTGACACTAGCAATTGATTAACAAATCAATAAACTTGAATAATTATTGATAGAAATAAACCTGGCAGCTCTGTTTTGTTAACCACACTAAGAAAATTAATATAGATTTTGAATTAATTCCAGCTCCAAAATCCATTTATCTGGCAGATTGCCGTGTTGAAATGCCTAATTTTGGTAAATTTCTTCAGTCAAACAGGGTTTTGAAGATACATTGACACTAGCAATTGATTAACAAATCAATAAACTTGAATAATTATTGATTTAAATAAGCCTGGCAGCTCTGTTTTGTTAACCACACTAAGAAAATAAATATAAATTTTGAATTAATTCCAACTCCAAAATACATTTATCTGGCAGATTACCGTGTTGAAATACCAAATTTTGGTAAATTTCTTCAGTCAAACAGGGTTTTGAAGATACATTGACACTAGCAATTGATTAACAAATCAATAAACTTGAATAATTATTGATAGAAATATGCCTGGCAGCTCTGTTTTGTTAACCACACTAAGAAAATAAATATAAATTTTGAATTAATTCCAGCTCCAAAATACATTTATCTGGCAGATTGCCGCGTTGAAATACCAAATTTTGGTAAATTTCTTCAGTCAAACAGGGTTTTGAAGAAACATTGACACTAGCAATTGATTAACAAATCAAAAAACTTGAATAATTATTGATATAAATAAGCCTGGCAGCTCTGTTTTGTTAACTACACTAAGAAAATAAATATAAATTTTGAATTAATTCCAGCTCCAAAATCCATTTATCTGGCAGATTGCCGTGTTGATATGCCAAATTTTGGTAAATTTCTTCAGTCAAACAGGATTTTGAAGATACATTGACACTAGCAATTGATTAACAAATCAATAAACTTGACAAATTATTGATATAAATAAGCCTGGCAGCTCTGTTTTGTTAACTACACTAAGAAAATAAATATAAATTTTGAATTAATTCCAGCTCCAAAATCCATTTATCTGGCAGATTGCCGTGTTGATATGCCAAATTTTGGTAAATTTCTTCAGTCAAACAGGATTTTGAAGATACATTGACACTAGCAATTGATTAACAAATCAATAAACTTGACAAATTATTGATATAAATAAGCCTGGCAGCTCTGTTTTGGTAACTACACTAAGAAAATAAATATAAATTTTGAATTAATTCTTAAGAATTATGAATATTTCCAGCTCCAAAATCAATTTATCTGGCAGATTGCCGTGTTGAAATGCCGAATTTTGGTAAATTTCTTCAGTCAAACAGGGTTTTGAAGAAACATTGACACTACCAATTGATTAACAAATCAAAAAACTTGAATAATTATTGATATAAATAAGCCTGGCAGCTCTGTTTTGTTAACCACACTAAGAAAATAAATATAAATTTTGAATTAATTCTTAAGAATTATGAATATTTCCAGCTCCAAAATCAATTTATCTGGCAGATTGCAGTGTTGAAATGCCGAATTTTGGTAAATTTCTTCAGTCAAACAGGGTTTTGAAGAAACATTGACACTACCAATTGATTAACAAATCAAAAAACTTGAATAATTATTGATATAAATATGCCTGGCAGCTCTGTTTTGTTAACCACACTAAGAAAATAAATATAGATTTTGAATTAATTCCAGCTCCAAAATCCATTTATCCGACAGATTGCCGTGTTGAAATGCCAAATTTTGGTAAATTTCTTCAGTCAAACAGGGTTTTGAAGATACATTGACACTAGCAATTGATTAAAAAATCAATAAACTTGAATAATTATTGATATAAAAAAGCCTGGCAGCTTTGTTTTGTTTACCACATTAGAAAATAAATATAAATTTTGAATTAATTCTTAAGAATTATGAATATTTTCTGCTCCAAAATCCATTTATCTGGCAGATTGCCGTGTTGAAATGCCGAATTTTGGTAAATTTCTTCAGTCAAACAGGGTTTTGAAGATACATTGACACTAGCAATTGATTAACAAATCAATAAACTTGAATAATTATTGATAGAAATAAGCCTGGCAGCTCTGTTTTGTTAACCACACTAAGAAAATAAATATAGATTTTGAATTAATTCCAGCTCCAAAATCCATTTATCTGGCAGATTGCCGTGTTGAAATGCCGAATTTTGGTAAATTTCTTTAGTCAAACAGGGTTTTCAAGATACATTGACACTAGCAATTGATTAACAAATCAATAAACTTGAATAATTATTGATAGAAATAAACCTGGCAGCTCTGTTTTGTTAACCACACTAAGAAAATTAATATAGATTTTGAATTAATTCCAGCTCCAAAATCCATTTATCTGGCAGATTGCCGTGTTGAAATGCCTAATTTTGGTAAATTTCTTCAGTCAAACAGGGTTTTGAAGATACATTGACACTAGCAATTGATTAACAAATCAATAAACTTGAATAATTATTGATTTAAATAAGCCTGGCAGCTCTGTTTTGTTAACCACACTAAGAAAATAAATATAAATTTTGAATTAATTCCAACTCCAAAATACATTTATCTGGCAGATTACCGTGTTGAAATACCAAATTTTGGTAAATTTCTTCAGTCAAACAGGGTTTTGAAGATACATTGACACTAGCAATTGATTAACAAATCAATAAACTTGAATAATTATTGATAGAAATATGCCTGGCAGCTCTGTTTTGTTAACCACACTAAGAAAATAAATATAAATTTTGAATTAATTCCAGCTCCAAAATACATTTATCTGGCAGATTGCCGCGTTGAAATACCAAATTTTGGTAAATTTCTTCAGTCAAACAGGGTTTTGAAGAAACATTGACACTAGCAATTGATTAACAAATCAAAAAACTTGAATAATTATTGATATAAATAAGCCTGGCAGCTCTGTTTTGTTAACTACACTAAGAAAATAAATATAAATTTTGAATTAATTCCAGCTCCAAAATCCATTTATCTGGCAGATTGCCGTGTTGATATGCCAAATTTTGGTAAATTTCTTCAGTCAAACAGGATTTTGAAGATACATTGACACTAGCAATTGATTAACAAATCAATAAACTTGACAAATTATTGATATAAATAAGCCTGGCAGCTCTGTTTTGTTAACTACACTAAGAAAATAAATATAAATTTTGAATTAATTCCAGCTCCAAAATCCATTTATCTGGCAGATTGCCGTGTTGATATGCCAAATTTTGGTAAATTTCTTCAGTCAAACAGGATTTTGAAGATACATTGACACTAGCAATTGATTAACAAATCAATAAACTTGACAAATTATTGATATAAATAAGCCTGGCAGCTCTGTTTTGTTAACTACACTAAGAAAATAAATATAAATTTTGAATTAATTCCAACTCCAAAATACATTTATCTGGCAGATTACCGTGTTGAAATACCAAATTTTGGTAAATTTCTTCAGTCAAACAGGGTTTTGAAGATACATTGACACTAGCAATTGATTAACAAATCAATAAACTTGAATAATTATTGATAGAAATATGCCTGGCAGCTCTGTTTTGTTAACCACACTAAGAAAATAAATATAAATTTTGAATTAATTCCAGCTCCAAAATACATTTATCTGGCAGATTGCCGCGTTGAAATACCAAATTTTGGTAAATTTCTTCAGTCAAACAGGGTTTTGAAGAAACATTGACACTAGCAATTGATTAACAAATCAAAAAACTTGAATAATTATTGATATAAATAAGCCTGGCAGCTCTGTTTTGTTAACTACACTAAGAAAATAAATATAAATTTTGAATTAATTCCAGCTCCAAAATCCATTTATCTGGCAGATTGCCGTGTTGATATGCCAAATTTTGGTAAATTTCTTCAGTCAAACAGGATTTTGAAGATACATTGACACTAGCAATTGATTAACAAATCAATAAACTTGACAAATTATTGATATAAATAAGCCTGGCAGCTCTGTTTTGTTAACTACACTAAGAAAATAAATATAAATTTTGAATTAATTCCAGCTCCAAAATCCATTTATCTGGCAGATTGCCGTGTTGATATGCCAAATTTTGGTAAATTTCTTCAGTCAAACAGGATTTTGAAGATACATTGACACTAGCAATTGATTAACAAATCAATAAACTTGACAAATTATTGATATAAATAAGCCTGGCAGCTCTGTTTTGTTAACTACACTAAGAAAATAAATATAAATTTTGAATTAATTCTTAAGAATTATGAATATTTCCAGCTCCAAAATCAATTTATCTGGCAGATTGCCGTGTTGAAATGCCGAATTTTGGTAAATTTCTTCAGTCAAACAGGGTTTTGAAGAAACATTGACACTACCAATTGATTAACAAATCAAAAAACTTGAATAATTATTGATATAAATAAGCCTGGCAGCTCTGTTTTGTTAACCACACTAAGAAAATAAATATAAATTTTGAATTAATTCTTAAGAATTATGAATATTTCCAGCTCCAAAATCAATTTATCTGGCAGATTGCAGTGTTGAAATGCCGAATTTTGGTAAATTTCTTCAGTCAAACAGGGTTTTGAAGAAACATTGACACTACCAATTGATTAACAAATCAAAAAACTTGAATAATTATTGATATAAATATGCCTGGCAGCTCTGTTTTGTTAACCACACTAAGAAAATAAATATAGATTTTGAATTAATTCCAGCTCCAAAATCCATTTATCCGACAGATTGCCGTGTTGAAATGCCAAATTTTGGTAAATTTCTTCAGTCAAACAGGGTTTTGAAGATACATTGACACTAGCAATTGATTAAAAAATCAATAAACTTGAATAATTATTGATATAAAAAAGCCTGGCAGCTTTGTTTTGTTTACCACATTAGAAAATAAATATAAATTTTGAATTAATTCTTAAGAATTATGAATATTTTCTGCTCCAAAATCCATTTATCTGGCAGATTGCCGTGTTGAAATGCCGAATTTTGGTAAATTTCTTCAGTCAAACAGGGTTTTGAAGATACATTGACACTAGCAATTGATTAACAAATCAATAAACTTGAATAATTATTGATAGAAATAAGCCTGGCAGCTCTGTTTTGTTAACCACACTAAGAAAATAAATATAGATTTTGAATTAATTCCAGCTCCAAAATCCATTTATCTGGCAGATTGCCGTGTTGAAATGCCGAATTTTGGTAAATTTCTTTAGTCAAACAGGGTTTTCAAGATACATTGACACTAGCAATTGATTAACAAATCAATAAACTTGAATAATTATTGATAGAAATATGCCTGGCAGCTCTGTTTTGTTAACCACACTAAGAAAATAAATATAAATTTTGAATTAATTCCAGCTCCAAAATACATTTATCTGGCAGATTGCCGCGTTGAAATACCAAATTTTGGTAAATTTCTTCAGTCAAACAGGGTTTTGAAGAAACATTGACACTAGCAATTGATTAACAAATCAAAAAACTTGAATAATTATTGATATAAATAAGCCTGGCAGCTCTGTTTTGTTAACTACACTAAGAAAATAAATATAAATTTTGAATTAATTCCAGCTCCAAAATCCATTTATCTGGCAGATTGCCGTGTTGATATGCCAAATTTTGGTAAATTTCTTCAGTCAAACAGGATTTTGAAGATACATTGACACTAGCAATTGATTAACAAATCAATAAACTTGACAAATTATTGATATAAATAAGCCTGGCAGCTCTGTTTTGTTAACTACACTAAGAAAATAAATATAAATTTTGAATTAATTCCAGCTCCAAAATCCATTTATCTGGCAGATTGCCGTGTTGATATGCCAAATTTTGGTAAATTTCTTCAGTCAAACAGGATTTTGAAGATACATTGACACTAGCAATTGATTAACAAATCAATAAACTTGACAAATTATTGATATAAATAAGCCTGGCAGCTCTGTTTTGTTAACTACACTAAGAAAATAAATATAAATTTTGAATTAATTCTTAAGAATTATGAATATTTCCAGCTCCAAAATCAATTTATCTGGCAGATTGCCGTGTTGAAATGCCGAATTTTGGTAAATTTCTTCAGTCAAACAGGGTTTTGAAGAAACATTGACACTACCAATTGATTAACAAATCAAAAAACTTGAATAATTATTGATATAAATAAGCCTGGCAGCTCTGTTTTGTTAACCACACTAAGAAAATAAATATAAATTTTGAATTAATTCTTAAGAATTATGAATATTTCCAGCTCCAAAATCAATTTATCTGGCAGATTGCAGTGTTGAAATGCCGAATTTTGGTAAATTTCTTCAGTCAAACAGGGTTTTGAAGAAACATTGACACTACCAATTGATTAACAAATCAAAAAACTTGAATAATTATTGATATAAATATGCCTGGCAGCTCTGTTTTGTTAACCACACTAAGAAAATAAATATAGATTTTGAATTAATTCCAGCTCCAAAATCCATTTATCCGACAGATTGCCGTGTTGAAATGCCAAATTTTGGTAAATTTCTTCAGTCAAACAGGGTTTTGAAGATACATTGACACTAGCAATTGATTAAAAAATCAATAAACTTGAATAATTATTGATATAAAAAAGCCTGGCAGCTTTGTTTTGTTTACCACATTAGAAAATAAATATAAATTTTGAATTAATTCTTAAGAATTATGAATATTTTCTGCTCCAAAATCCATTTATCTGGCAGATTGCCGTGTTGAAATGCCGAATTTTGGTAAATTTCTTCAGTCAAACAGGGTTTTGAAGATACATTGACACTAGCAATTGATTAACAAATCAATAAACTTGAATAATTATTGATAGAAATAAGCCTGGCAGCTCTGTTTTGTTAACCACACTAAGAAAATAAATATAGATTTTGAATTAATTCCAGCTCCAAAATCCATTTATCTGGCAGATTGCCGTGTTGAAATGCCGAATTTTGGTAAATTTCTTTAGTCAAACAGGGTTTTCAAGATACATTGACACTAGCAATTGATTAACAAATCAATAAACTTGAATAATTATTGATAGAAATAAACCTGGCAGCTCTGTTTTGTTAACCACACTAAGAAAATTAATATAGATTTTGAATTAATTCCAGCTCCAAAATCCATTTATCTGGCAGATTGCCGTGTTGAAATGCCTAATTTTGGTAAATTTCTTCAGTCAAACAGGGTTTTGAAGATACATTGACACTAGCAATTGATTAACAAATCAATAAACTTGAATAATTATTGATTTAAATAAGCCTGGCAGCTCTGTTTTGTTAACCACACTAAGAAAATAAATATAAATTTTGAATTAATTCCAACTCCAAAATACATTTATCTGGCAGATTACCGTGTTGAAATACCAAATTTTGGTAAATTTCTTCAGTCAAACAGGGTTTTGAAGATACATTGACACTAGCAATTGATTAACAAATCAATAAACTTGAATAATTATTGATAGAAATATGCCTGGCAGCTCTGTTTTGTTAACCACACTAAGAAAATAAATATAAATTTTGAATTAATTCCAGCTCCAAAATACATTTATCTGGCAGATTGCCGCGTTGAAATACCAAATTTTGGTAAATTTCTTCAGTCAAACAGGGTTTTGAAGAAACATTGACACTAGCAATTGATTAACAAATCAAAAAACTTGAATAATTATTGATATAAATAAGCCTGGCAGCTCTGTTTTGTTAACTACACTAAGAAAATAAATATAAATTTTGAATTAATTCCAGCTCCAAAATCCATTTATCTGGCAGATTGCCGTGTTGATATGCCAAATTTTGGTAAATTTCTTCAGTCAAACAGGATTTTGAAGATACATTGACACTAGCAATTGATTAACAAATCAATAAACTTGACAAATTATTGATATAAATAAGCCTGGCAGCTCTGTTTTGTTAACTACACTAAGAAAATAAATATAAATTTTGAATTAATTCCAGCTCCAAAATCCATTTATCTGGCAGATTGCCGTGTTGATATGCCAAATTTTGGTAAATTTCTTCAGTCAAACAGGATTTTGAAGATACATTGACACTAGCAATTGATTAACAAATCAATAAACTTGACAAATTATTGATATAAATAAGCCTGGCAGCTCTGTTTTGTTAACTACACTAAGAAAATAAATATAAATTTTGAATTAATTCTTAAGAATTATGAATATTTCCAGCTCCAAAATCAATTTATCTGGCAGATTGCCGTGTTGAAATGCCGAATTTTGGTAAATTTCTTCAGTCAAACAGGGTTTTGAAGAAACATTGACACTACCAATTGATTAACAAATCAAAAAACTTGAATAATTATTGATATAAATAAGCCTGGCAGCTCTGTTTTGTTAACCACACTAAGAAAATAAATATAGATTTTGAATTAATTCCAGCTCCAAAATCCATTTATCCGACAGATTGCCGTGTTGAAATGCCAAATTTTGGTAAATTTCTTCAGTCAAACAGGGTTTTGAAGATACATTGACACTAGCAATTGATTAAAAAATCAATAAACTTGAATAATTATTGATATAAAAAAGCCTGGCAGCTCTGTTTTGTTTACCACATTAGAAAATAAATATAAATTTTGAATTAATTCTTAAGAATTATGAATATTTTCTGCTCCAAAATCCATTTATCTGGCAGATTGCCGTGTTGAAATGCCGAATTTTGGTAAATTTCTTCAGTCAAACAGGGTTTTGAAGATACATTGACACTAGCAATTGATTAACAAATCAATAAACTTGAATAATTATTGATAGAAATAAGCCTGGCAGCTCTGTTTTGTTAACCACACTAAGAAAATAAATATAGATTTTGAATTAATTCCAGCTCCAAAATCCATTTATCTGGCAGATTGCCGTGTTGAAATGCCGAATTTTGGTAAATTTCTTTAGTCAAACAGGGTTTTCAAGATACATTGACACTAGCAATTGATTAACAAATCAATAAACTTGAATAATTATTGATAGAAATAAACCTGGCAGCTCTGTTTTGTTAACCACACTAAGAAAATTAATATAGATTTTGAATTAATTCCAGCTCCAAAATCCATTTATCTGGCAGATTGCCGTGTTGAAATGCCTAATTTTGGTAAATTTCTTCAGTCAAACAGGGTTTTGAAGATACATTGACACTAGCAATTGATTAACAAATCAATAAACTTGAATAATTATTGATTTAAATAAGCCTGGCAGCTCTGTTTTGTTAACCACACTAAGAAAATAAATATAAATTTTGAATTAATTCCAGCTCCAAAATACATTTATCTGGCAGATTGCCGCGTTGAAATACCAAATTTTGGTAAATTTCTTCAGTCAAACAGGGTTTTGAAGATACATTGACACTAGCAATTGATTAACAAACCAATAAACTTGAATAATTATTGATAGAAATAAGCCTGGCAGCTCTGTTTTGTTAACCACACTAAGAAAATAAATATAGATTTTGAATTCATTCCAGCTCCAAAATCCATTTATCTGGCAGATTGCCGTGTTGAAATGCCTAATTTTGGTAAATTTCTTCAGTCAAACAGGGTTTTGAAGAAACATTGACACTAGCAATTGATTAACAAATCAATAGACTTGAATACTTATTGATATAAATAAGCCTGGCAGCTCTGTTTTGTTAACTACACTAAGAAAATAAATATAAATTTTGAATTAATTCTTAAGAATTATGAATATTTTCAGCTCCAAAATCAATTTATCTGGCGGATTGCCGTGTTGAAATGCCGAATTTTGGTAAATTTCTTCAGTCAAACAGGGTTTTGAAGAAACAATGACACTAGCAATTGATTAACAAATCAAAAAACTTGAATAATTATTGATATAAATAAGCCTGGCAGCTCTGTTTTGTTAACCACACTAAGAAAATAAATATAAATTTTGAATTAATTCCAGCTCCAAAATCCATTTATCTGGCAGATTGCCGTGTTGATATGCCAAATTTTGGTAAATTTCTTCAGTCAAACAGGATTTTGAAGATACATTGACACTAGCAATTGATTAACAAATCAATAAACTTGACAAATTATTGATATAAATAAGCCTGGCAGCTCTGTTTTGTTAACTACACTAACAAAATAAATATAAATTTTGAATTAATTCTTAAGAATAATGAATATTTCCAGTTCCAAAATCCATTTAACTGGCAGATTGCCGTGTTGAAATGCCAAATTTTGGTAAATTTCTTCAGTCAAACAGGGTTTTGAAGATACATTGACACTAGCAATTGATTAACAAATCAATAAACTTGAATAATTATTGATATAAATAAGCCTGGCAGCTCTGTTTTGTTAACTACACTAAGAAAATAAATATAAATTTTGAATTAATTCTTAAGAATTATGAATATTTTCAGCTCCAAAATCAATTTATCTGGCAGATTGCCGTGTTGAAATGCCGAATTTTGGTAAATTTCTTCAGTCAAACAGGGTTTTGAAGAAACAATGACACTAGCAATTGATTAACAAATCAAAAAACTTGAATAATTATTGATATAAATAAGCCTGGCAGCTCTGTTTTGTTAACCACACTAAGAAAATAAAAATAAATTTTGAATTAATTCCAGCTCCAAAATCCATTTATCTGGCAGATTGCCGTGTTGATATGCCAAATTTTGGTAAATTTCTTCAGTCAAACAGGATTTTGAAGATACATTGACACTAGCAATTGATTAACAAATCAATAAACTTGACAAATTATTGATATTATTAAGACTGGCAGCTCTGTTTTGTTAACTACACTAAGAAAATAAATATAAATTTTGAATTAATTCTTAAGAATAATGAATATTTCCAGTTCCAAAATCAATTTATCTGGCAGATTGCCGTGTTGAAATGCCGAATTTTGGTAAATTTCTTCAGTCAAACAGGGTTTTGAAGATACATTGACACTAGCAATTGATTAACAAATCAATAAACTTGAATAATTATTGATAGAAATAAGCCTGGCAGCTCTGTTTTGTAACCACACTAAGAAAATAAATATAAATTTTGAAATAATTCTTAAGAATTATGAATATTTCCAGCTCCAAAATCAATTTATCTGGCAGATTGCCGTGTTGAAATGCCGAATTTTGGTAAATTTCTTCAGTCAAACAGGGTTTTGAAGAAACATTGACACTAGCAATTGATTAACAAATCAAAAAACTTGAATAATTATTGATATAAATAAGCCTGGCAGCTCTGTTTTGTTAACCACACTAAGAAAATAAATATAGATTTTGAATTAATTCCAGCTCCAAAATCCATTTATCTAACATATTGCCGTGTTGAAATGCCTAATTTTGGTAAATTTCTTCAGTCAAACAGGGTTTTGAAGATACATTGACACTAGCAATTGATTAACAAATCAATAGACTTGAATACTTATTGATATAAATAAGCCTGGCAGCTCTGTTTTGTTAACTTCACTAAGAAAATAAATATAAATTTTGAATTAATTCTTAAGAATAATGAATATTTCCAGCTCCAAAATCCATTTATCTGGCAGATTGCCGTGTTGAAATGCCAAATTTTGGTAAATTTCTTCAGTCAAACAGGGTTTTGAAGAAACAATGACACTAGCAATTGATTAACAAATCAAAAAACTTGAATAATTATTGATATAAATAAGCCTGGCAGCTCTGTTTTGTTAACCACACTAAGAAAATAAATATAAATTTTGAATTAATTCCAGCTCCAAAATCAATTTATCTGGCAGATTGCCGTGTTGATATGCCGAATTTTGGTAAATTTCTTCAGTCAAACAGGGTTTTGAAGAAACAATGACACTAGCAATTGATTAACAAATCAAAAAACTTTAATAATTATTGATATAAATAAGCCTGGCAGCTCTGTTTTGTTAACTACACTAAGAAAATAAATATAAATTTTGAATTAATTCTTAAGAATTATGAATATTTCCAGCTCCAAAATCAATTTATCTGGCAGATTGCCGTGTTGAAATGCCGAATTTTGGTAAATTTCTTCAGTCAAACAGGATTTTGAAGATACATTGACACTAGCAATTGATTAACAAATCAATAAACTTGACAAATTATTGATATTATTAAGCCTGGCAGCTCTGTTTTGTTAACTACACTAAGAAAATAAATATAAATTTTGAATTAATTCTTAAGAATAATGAATATTTCCAGTTCCAAAATCCATTTAACTGGCAGATTGCCGTGTTGAAATGCCAAATTTTGGTAAATTTCTTCAGTCAAACAGGGTTTTGAAGATACATTGACACTAGCAATTGATTAACAAATCAATGAACTTGAATAATTATTGATAGAAATAAGCCTGGCAGCTCTGTTTTGTAACCACACTAAGAATAAAATATAAATTTTGAAATAATTCTTAAGAATTATGAATATTTCCAGCTCCAAAATCAATTTATCTGGCAGATTGCCGTGTTGAAATGCCAAATTTTGGTAAATTTCTACAGTCAAACAGGGTTTTGAAGATACATTGACACTATCAATTGATTAACAAATCAATAAACTTGAATAATTATTAATATAAATAAGCCTGGCAGCTCTGTTTTGTAAACCACATTAAGAAAATAAATATAAATTTTGAATTAATTCCAGCTCCAAAATTAATTTATCTGGCAATTGCCGTATTGAAATGTCAAATTTTGGTAAATTTCTTCAGTCAAACAGGATTTTGAAAATCCATTGACACTAGCAATTGATTAACAAATCAATAAACTTGAATAATTATTGATAGAAATGAGCCTGGCAGCTCTGTTTTGTTAACCACACTAAGAAAATAAATATAAATTTTGAATTAATTCTTAAGAATTATGAATATTTCCAGCTCCAAAATCAATTTATCTGGCAGATTGCCGTGTTGAAATGCCAAATTTTGGTAAATTTCTTCAGTCAAACAGGGTTTTGAAGATACATTGACACTAGCAATTGATTAACAAATAAATAAACTTGAATAATTATTGATAGAAATAAGCCTGGCAGCTCTGTTTTGTTAACCACACTAAGAAAATAAATATAGATTTTGAATTAATTCCAGCTCCAAAATCCATTTATCTGGCAGATTGCCGTGTTGAAATGCCAAATTTTGGTAAATTTCTTCAGTCAAACAGGGTTTTGAAGATACATTGACACTAGCAATTGATTAACAAATCAATAAACTTGAATAATTATTGATAGAAATAAGCCTGGCAGCTCTGTTTTGTTAACCACACTAAGAAAATAAATATAGATTTTAAATTAATTCCAGCTCCAAAATTAATTTATCTGGCAGATTGCCGTGTTGAAATGTCAAATTTTGGTAAATTTCTTCAGTCAAACAGGATTTTGAAAATCCATTGACACTAGCAATTGATTAACAAATCAATAAACTTGAATAATTATTGATAGAAATAAGCCTGGCAGCTCTGTTTTGTTAACCACACTAAGAAAAAAAATGTAGATTTTGAATTAATTTCAGCTCCAAAATCCATTTATCTGGCAGATTGCCGTGTTGAAATGCCTAATTTTGGTAAATTTCTTCAGTCAAACAGGGTTTTGAAGATACATTGACACTTGCAATTGATTAACAAATCAATAAACTTGAATAATTATTGATATAAATAAGCCTGACAGCTATGTTTTGTTAACCACACTAAGAAAATAAATATAAATTTTGAATTAATTCTTAAGAATTATGAATATTTCCACCTCCAAAATCCATTTATCTGGCAATTGCCGTGTTGAAATGCCAAATTTTGGTAAATTTCTTCAGTCAAACAGGGTTTTGAAGATACATTGACACTAGCAATTGATTAACAAATCAATAAACTTGAATAATTATTGATAGAAATAAGCCTGGCAGCTCTGTTTTGTTAACCTCACTAAGAAAATAAATATAGATTTTGAATTAATTCCAGCTCCAAAATCCATTTATCTGGCAGATTGCCGTGTTGATATGCCAAATTTTGGTAAATTTCTTCAGTCAAACAGGATTTTGAAGATACATTGACACTAGCAATTGATTAACAAATCAATAAACTTGAATAATTATTGATAGAAATAAGCCTGGCAGCTCTGTATTGTTAACCACACTAAGAAAATAAATGTAGATTTTGAATTAATTTCAGCTCCAAAATCCATTTATCTGGCAGATTGCCGTGTTGAAATGCCTAATTTTGGTAAATTTCTTCAGTCAAACAGGGTTTTGAAGATACATTGACACTAGCAATTGATTAACAAATCAATTAACTTGAATAATTATTGATAGAAATAAGCCTGGCAACTCTGTTTTGTTAACCACACTAAGAAAATAAATGTAGATTTTGAATTAATTTCAGCTCCAAAATCCATTTATCTGGCAGATTAACGTGTTGAAATGCCTAATTTTGGTAAATTTCTTCAGTCAAACAGGGTTTTGAAGATACATTGACACTAGCAATTGATTAACAAATCAATAAACTTGAATAATTATTGATATAAATAAGCCTGGCAGCTCTGTTTTGTTAACTACACTAAGAAAATAAATATAAATTTTGAATTAATTCTTAAGAATTATGAATATTTCCAGCTCCAAAATCAATTTATCTGGCAGATTGCAGTGTTGAAATGCCGAATTTTGGAAAATTTCTTCAGTCAAACAGGGTTTTGAAGAAACATTGACACTAGCAATTGATTAACAAATCAAAAAACTTGAATAATTATTGATATAAATAAGCCTGGCAGCTCTGTTTTGTTAACCACACTAAGAAAATAAATATAAATTTTGAATTAATTCCAGCTCCAAAATCCATTTATCTGGCAGATTGCCGTGTTGATATGCCAAATTTTGGTAAATTTCTTCAGTCAAACAGGATTTTGAAGATACATTGACACTAGCAATTGATTAACAAATCAATAAACTTGACAAATTATTGATATAAATAAGCCTGGCAGCTCTGTATTGTTAACCACACTAAGAAAATAAATGTAGATTTTGAATTAATTTCAGCTCCAAAATCCATTTATCTGGCAGATTGCCGTGTTGAAATGCCTAATTTTGGTAAATTTCTTCAGTCAAACAGGGTTTTGAAGATACATTGACACTAGCAATTGATTAACAAATCAATAAACTTGAATAATTATTGATAGAAATAAGCCTGGCAGCTCTGTTTTGTTAACCACACTAAGAAAATAAATGTAGATTTTGAATTAATTTCAGCTCCAAAATCCATTTATCTGGCAGATTGCCGTGTTGAAATGCCTAATTTTGGTAAATTTCTTCAGTCAAACAGGGTTTTGAAGATACATTGACACTAGCAATTGATTAACAAATCAATAAACTTGAATAATTATTGATATAAATAAGCCTGGCAGCTCTGTTTTGTTAACTACACTAAGAAAATAAATATAAATTTTGAATTAATTCTTAAGAATTATGAATATTTCCAGCTCCAAAATCAATTTATCTGGCAGATTGCAGTGTTGAAATGCCGAATTTTGGTAAATTTCTTCAGTCAAACAGGGTTTTGAAGAAACATTGACACTAGCAATTGATTAACAAATCAAAAAACTTGAATAATTATTGATATAAATAAGCCTGGCAGCTCTGTTTTGTTAACCACACTAAGAAAATAAATATAAATTTTGAATTAATTCCAGCTCCAAAATCCATTTATCTGGCAGATTGCCGTGTTGATATGCCAAATTTTGGTAAATTTCTTCAGTCAAACAGGATTTTGAAGATACATTGACACTAGCAATTGATTAACAAATCAATAAACTTGACAAATTATTGATATAAATAAGCCTGGCAGCTCTGTTTTGTTAACTACACTAAGAAAATAAATATAAATTTTGAATTAATTCTTAAGAATTATGAATATTTCCAGCTCCAAAATCAATTTATCTGGCAGATTGCCGTGTTGAAATGCCGAATTTTGGTAAATTTCTTCAGTCAAACAGGGTTTTGAAGAAACATTGACACTACCAATTGATTAACAAATCAAAAAACTTGAATAATTATTGATATAAATAAGCCTGGCAGCTCTGTTTTGTTAACCACACTAAGAAAATAAATATAGATTTTGAATTAATTCCAGCTCCAAAATCCATTTATCTGGCAGATTGCCGTGTTGAAATGCCTAATTTTGGTAAATTTCTTCAGTCAAACAGGGTTTTGAAGATACATTGATACTAGCAATTGATTAACAAATCAATAGACTTGAATACTTATTGATATAAATAAGCCTGGCAGCTCTGTTTTGTTAACCACACTAAGAAAATAAATATAAATTTTGAATTAATTCCAACTCCAAAATACATTTATCTGGCAGATTACCGTGTTGAAATACCAAATTTTGGTAAATTTCTTCAGTCAAACAGGGTTTTGAAGATACATTGACACTAGCAATTGATTAACAAATCAATAAACTTGAATAATTATTGATAGAAATATGCCTGGCAGCTCTGTTTTTTTAACCACACTAAGAAAATAAATATAAATTTTGAATTAATTCCAGCTCCAAAATACATTTATCTGGCAGATTGCCGCGTTGAAATACCAAATTTTGGTAAATTTCTTCAGTCAAACAGGGTTTTGAAGATACATTGACACTAGCAATTGATTAACAAACCAATAAACTTGAATAATTATTGATAGAAATAAGCCTGGCAGCTCTGTTTTGTTAACCACACTAAGAAAATAAATATAGATTTTGAATTCATTCCAGCTCCAAAATCCATTTATCTGGCAGATTGCCGTGTTGAAATGCCTAATTTTGGTAAATTTCTTCAGTCAAACAGGGTTTTGAAGATACATTGACACTAGCAATTGATTAACAAATCAATAGACTTGAATACTTATTGATATAAATAAGCCTGGCAGCTCTGTTTTGTTAACTACACTAAGAAAATAAATATAAATTTTGAATTAATTCTTAAGAATTATGAATATTTCCAGCTCCAAAATCAATTTATCTGGCAGATTGCAGTGTTGAAATGCCGAATTTTGGTAAATTTCTTCAGTCAAACAGGGTTTTGAAGAAACATTGACACTAGCAATTGATTAACAAATCAAAAAACTTGAATAATTATTGATATAAATAAGCCTGGCAGCTCTGTTTTGTTAACCACACTAAGAAAATAAATATAAATTTTGAATTAATTCCAGCTCCAAAATCCATTTATCTGGCAGATTGCCGTGTTGATATGCCAAATTTTGGTAAATTTCTTCAGTCAAACAGGATTTTGAAGATACATTGACACTAGCAATTGATTAACAAATCAATAAACTTGACAAATTATTGATATAAATAAGCCTGGCAGCTCTGTTTTGTTAACTACACTAAGAAAATAAATATAAATTTTGAATTAATTCTTAAGAATTATGAATATTTCCAGCTCCAAAATCAATTTATCTGGCAGATTGCCGTGTTGAAATGCCGAATTTTGGTAAATTTCTTCAGTCAAACAGGGTTTTGAAGAAACATTGACACTACCAATTGATTAACAAATCAAAAAACTTGAATAATTATTGATATAAATAAGCCTGGCAGCTCTGTTTTGTTAACCACACTAAGAAAATAAATATAGATTTTGAATTAATTCCAGCTCCAAAATCCATTTATCCGACAGATTGCCGTGTTGAAATGCCAAATTTTGGTAAATTTCTTCAGTCAAACAGGGTTTTGAAGATACATTGACACTAGCAATTGATTAAAAAATCAATAAACTTGAATAATTATTGATATAAAAAAGCCTGGCAGCTCTGTTTTGTTTACCACATTAGAAAATAAATATAAATTTTGAATTAATTCTTAAGAATTATGAATATTTTCTGCTCCAAAATCCATTTATCTGGCAGATTGCCGTGTTGAAATGCCGAATTTTGGTAAATTTCTTCAGTCAAACAGGGTTTTGAAGATACATTGACACTAGCAATTGATTAACAAATCAATAAACTTGAATAATTATTGATAGAAATAAGCCTGGCAGCTCTGTTTTGTTAACCACACTAAGAAAATAAATATAGATTTTGAATTAATTCCAGCTCCAAAATCCATTTATCTGGCAGATTGCCGTGTTGAAATGCCGAATTTTGGTAAATTTCTTTAGTCAAACAGGGTTTTCAAGATACATTGACACTAGCAATTGATTAACAAATCAATAAACTTGAATAATTATTGATAGAAATAAACCTGGCAGCTCTGTTTTGTTAACCACACTAAGAAAATTAATATAGATTTTGAATTAATTCCAGCTCCAAAATCCATTTATCTGGCAGATTGCCGTGTTGAAATGCCTAATTTTGGTAAATTTCTTCAGTCAAACAGGGTTTTGAAGATACATTGACACTAGCAATTGATTAACAAATCAATAAACTTGAATAATTATTGATAGAAATAAGCCTGGCAGCTCTGTTTTGTTAACCTCACTAAGAAAATAAATATAGATTTTGAATTAATTCCAGCTCCAAAATCCATTTATCTGGCAGATTGCCGTGTTGATATGCCAAATTTTGGTAAATTTCTTCAGTCAAACAGGATTTTGAAGATACATTGACACTAGCAATTGATTAACAAATCAATAAACTTGAATAATTATTGATAGAAATAAGCCTGGCAGCTCTGTATTGTTAACCACACTAAGAAAATAAATGTAGATTTTGAATTAATTTCAGCTCCAAAATCCATTTATCTGGCAGATTGCCGTGTTGAAATGCCTAATTTTGGTAAATTTCTTCAGTCAAACAGGGTTTTGAAGATACATTGACACTAGCAATTGATTAACAAATCAATTAACTTGAATAATTATTGATAGAAATAAGCCTGGCAACTCTGTTTTGTTAACCACACTAAGAAAATAAATGTAGATTTTGAATTAATTTCAGCTCCAAAATCCATTTATCTGGCAGATTAACGTGTTGAAATGCCTAATTTTGGTAAATTTCTTCAGTCAAACAGGGTTTTGAAGATACATTGACACTAGCAATTGATTAACAAATCAATAAACTTGAATAATTATTGATATAAATAAGCCTGGCAGCTCTGTTTTGTTAACTACACTAAGAAAATAAATATAAATTTTGAATTAATTCTTAAGAATTATGAATATTTCCAGCTCCAAAATCAATTTATCTGGCAGATTGCAGTGTTGAAATGCCGAATTTTGGAAAATTTCTTCAGTCAAACAGGGTTTTGAAGAAACATTGACACTAGCAATTGATTAACAAATCAAAAAACTTGAATAATTATTGATATAAATAAGCCTGGCAGCTCTGTTTTGTTAACCACACTAAGAAAATAAATATAAATTTTGAATTAATTCCAGCTCCAAAATCCATTTATCTGGCAGATTGCCGTGTTGATATGCCAAATTTTGGTAAATTTCTTCAGTCAAACAGGATTTTGAAGATACATTGACACTAGCAATTGATTAACAAATCAATAAACTTGACAAATTATTGATATAAATAAGCCTGGCAGCTCTGTATTGTTAACCACACTAAGAAAATAAATGTAGATTTTGAATTAATTTCAGCTCCAAAATCCATTTATCTGGCAGATTGCCGTGTTGAAATGCCTAATTTTGGTAAATTTCTTCAGTCAAACAGGGTTTTGAAGATACATTGACACTAGCAATTGATTAACAAATCAATAAACTTGAATAATTATTGATAGAAATAAGCCTGGCAGCTCTGTTTTGTTAACCACACTAAGAAAATAAATGTAGATTTTGAATTAATTTCAGCTCCAAAATCCATTTATCTGGCAGATTGCCGTGTTGAAATGCCTAATTTTGGTAAATTTCTTCAGTCAAACAGGGTTTTGAAGAAACATTGACACTACCAATTGATTAACAAATCAAAAAACTTGAATAATTATTGATATAAATAAGCCTGGCAGCTCTGTTTTGTTAACCACACTAAGAAAATAAATATAGATTTTGAATTAATTCCAGCTCCAAAATCCATTTATCCGACAGATTGCCGTGTTGAAATGCCAAATTTTGGTAAATTTCTTCAGTCAAACAGGGTTTTGAAGATACATTGACACTAGCAATTGATTAAAAAATCAATAAACTTGAATAATTATTGATATAAAAAAGCCTGGCAGCTCTGTTTTGTTTACCACATTAGAAAATAAATATAAATTTTGAATTAATTCTTAAGAATTATGAATATTTTCTGCTCCAAAATCCATTTATCTGGCAGATTGCCGTGTTGAAATGCCGAATTTTGGTAAATTTCTTCAGTCAAACAGGGTTTTGAAGATACATTGACACTAGCAATTGATTAACAAATCAATAAACTTGAATAATTATTGATAGAAATAAGCCTGGCAGCTCTGTTTTGTTAACCACACTAAGAAAATAAATATAGATTTTGAATTAATTCCAGCTCCAAAATCCATTTATCTGGCAGATTGCCGTGTTGAAATGCCGAATTTTGGTAAATTTCTTTAGTCAAACAGGGTTTTCAAGATACATTGACACTAGCAATTGATTAACAAATCAATAAACTTGAATAATTATTGATAGAAATAAACCTGGCAGCTCTGTTTTGTTAACCACACTAAGAAAATTAATATAGATTTTGAATTAATTCCAGCTCCAAAATCCATTTATCTGGCAGATTGCCGTGTTGAAATGCCTAATTTTGGTAAATTTCTTCAGTCAAACAGGGTTTTGAAGATACATTGACACTAGCAATTGATTAACAAATCAATAAACTTGAATAATTATTGATTTAAATAAGCCTGGCAGCTCTGTTTTGTTAACCACACTAAGAAAATAAATATAAATTTTGAATTAATTCCAACTCCAAAATACATTTATCTGGCAGATTACCGTGTTGAAATACCAAATTTTGGTAAATTTCTTCAGTCAAACAGGGTTTTGAAGATACATTGACACTAGCAATTGATTAACAAATCAATAAACTTGAATAATTATTGATAGAAATATGCCTGGCAGCTCTGTTTTGTTAACCACACTAAGAAAATAAATATAAATTTTGAATTAATTCCAGCTCCAAAATACATTTATCTGGCAGATTGCCGCGTTGAAATACCAAATTTTGGTAAATTTCTTCAGTCAAACAGGGTTTTGAAGATACATTGACACTAGCAATTGATTAACAAACCAATAAACTTGAATAATTATTGATAGAAATAAGCCTGGCAGCTCTGTTTTGTTAACCACACTAAGAAAATAAATATAGATTTTGAATTCATTCCAGCTCCAAAATCCATTTATCTGGCAGATTGCCGTGTTGAAATGCCTAATTTTGGTAAATTTCTTCAGTCAAACAGGGTTTTGAAGATACATTGACACTAGCAATTGATTAACAAATCAATAGACTTGAATACTTATTGATATAAATAAGCCTGGCAGCTCTGTTTTGTTAACTACACTAAGAAAATAAATATAAATTTTGAATTAATTCTTAAGAATTATGAATATTTTCAGCTCCAAAATCAATTTATCTGGCAGATTGCCGTGTTGAAATGCCGAATTTTGGTAAATTTCTTCAGTCAAACAGGGTTTTGAAGAAACAATGACACTAGCAATTGATTATCAAATCAAAAAACTTGAATAATTATTGATATAAATAAGCCTGGCAGCTCTGTTTTGTTAACCACACTAAGAAAATAAATATAAATTTTGAATTAATTCCAGCTCCAAAATCCATTTATCTGGCAGATTGCCGTGTTGATATGCCAAATTTTGGTAAATTTCTTCAGTCAAACAGGATTTTGAAGATACATTGACACTAGCAATTGATTAACAAATCAATAAACTTGACAAATTATTGATATAAATAAGCCTGGCAGCTCTGTTTTGTTAACTACACTAAGAAAATAAATATAAATTTTGAATTAATTCTTAAGAATAATGAATATTTCCAGTTCCAAAATCCATTTAACTGGCAGATTGCCGTGTTGAAATGCCAAATTTTGGTAAATTTCTTCAGTCAAACAGGGTTTTGAAGATACATTGACACTAGCAATTGATTAACAAATCAATAAACTTGAATAATTATTGATATAAATAAGCCTGGCAGCTCTGTTTTGTTAACTACACTAAGAAAATAAATATAAATTTTGAATTAATTCTTAAGAATTATGAATATTTTCAGCTCCAAAATCAATTTATCTGGCAGATTGCCGTGTTGAAATGCCGAATTTTGGTAAATTTCTTCAGTCAAACAGGGTTTTGAAGAAACAATGACACTAGCAATTGATTAACAAATCAAAAAACTTGAATAATTATTGATATAAATAAGCCTGGCAGCTCTGTTTTGTTAACCACACTAAGAAAATAAAAATAAATTTTGAATTAATTCCAGCTCCAAAATCCATTTATCTGGCAGATTGCCGTGTTGATATGCCAAATTTTGGTAAATTTCTTCAGTCAAACAGGATTTTGAAGATACATTGACACTAGCAATTGATTAACAAATCAATAAACTTGACAAATTATTGATATTATTAAGACTGGCAGCTCTGTTTTGTTAACTACACTAAGAAAATAAATATAAATTTTGAATTAATTCTTAAGAATAATGAATATTTCCAGTTCCAAAATCAATTTATCTGGCAGATTGCCGTGTTGAAATGCCGAATTTTGGTAAATTTCTTCAGTCAAACAGGGTTTTGAAGATACATTGACACTAGCAATTGATTAACAAATCAATAAACTTGAATAATTATTGATAGAAATAAGCCTGGCAGCTCTGTTTTGTAACCACACTAAGAAAATAAATATAAATTTTGAAATAATTCTTAAGAATTATGAATATTTCCAGCTCCAAAATCAATTTATCTGGCAGATTGCCGTGTTGAAATGCCGAATTTTGGTAAATTTCTTCAGTCAAACAGGGTTTTGAAGAAACATTGACACTAGCAATTGATTAACAAATCAAAAAACTTGAATAATTATTGATATAAATAAGCCTGGCAGCTCTGTTTTGTTAACCACACTAAGAAAATAAATATAGATTTTGAATTAATTCCAGCTCCAAAATCCATTTATCTAACATATTGCCGTGTTGAAATGCCTAATTTTGGTAAATTTCTTCAGTCAAACAGGGTTTTGAAGATACATTGACACTAGCAATTGATTAACAAATCAATAGACTTGAATACTTATTGATATAAATAAGCCTGGCAGCTCTGTTTTGTTAACTTCACTAAGAAAATAAATATAAATTTTGAATTAATTCTTAAGAATAATGAATATTTCCAGCTCCAAAATCCATTTATCTGGCAGATTGCCGTGTTGAAATGCCAAATTTTGGTAAATTTCTTCAGTCAAACAGGGTTTTGAAGAAACAATGACACTAGCAATTGTTAACAAATCAAAAAACTTGAATAATTATTGATATAAATAAGCCTGGCAGCTCTGTTTTGTCAACTACACTAAGAAAATAAATATAAATTTTGAATTAATTCTTAAGAATTATGAATATTTCCAGCTCCAAAATCAATTTATCTGGCAGATTGCCGTGTTGATATGCCGAATTTTGGTAAATTTCTTCAGTCAAACAGGGTTTTGAAGAAACAATGACACTAGCAATTGATTAACAAATCAAAAAACTTGAATAATTATTGATATAAATAAGCCTGGCAGCTCTGTTTTGTTAACTACACTAAGAAAATAAATATAAATTTTGAATTAATTCTTAAGAATTATGAATATTTCCAGCTCCAAAATCAATTTATCTGGCAGATTGCCGTGTTGAAATGCCGAATTTTGGTAAATTTCTTCAGTAAAACAGGATTTTGAAGATACATTGACACTAGCAATTGATTAACAAATCAATAAACTTGACAAATTATTGATATTATTAAGCCTGGCAGCTCTGTTTTGTTAACTACACTAAGAAAATAAATATAAATTTTGAATTAATTCTTAAGAATAATGAATATTTCCAGTTCCAAAATCCATTTAACTGGCAGATTGCCGTGTTGAAATGCCAAATTTTGGTAAATTTCTTCAGTCAAACAGGGTTTTGAAGATACATTGACACTAGCAATTGATTAACAAATCAATGAACTTGAATAATTATTGATAGAAATAAGCCTGGCAGCTCTGTTTTGTAACCACACTAAGAATAAAATATAAATTTTGAAATAATTCTTAAGAATTATGAATATTTCCAGCTCCAAAATCAATTTATCTGGCAGATTGCCGTGTTGAAATGCCAAATTTTGGTAAATTTCTTCAGTCAAACAGGGTTTTGAAGATACATTGACACTAGCAATTGATTAACAAATCAATAAACTTGAATAATTATTGATAGAAATAAGCCTGGCAGCTCTGTTTTGTAACCACACTAAGAAAATAAATATAAATTTTGAAATAATTCTTAAGAATAATGAATATTTCCAGTTCCAAAATCCATTTAACTGGCAGATTGCCGTGTTGAAATGCCAAATTTTGGTAAATTTCTTCAGTCAAACAGGGTTTTGAAGATACATTGACACTAGCAATTGATTAACAAATCAATAAACTTGAATAATTATTGATAGAAATAAGCCTGGCAGCTCTGTTTTGTAACCACACTAAGAATAAAATATAAATTTTGAAATAATTCTTAAGAATTATGAATATTTCCAGCTCCAAAATCAATTTATCTGGCAGATTGCCGTGTTGAAATGCCAAATTTTGGTAAATTTCTTCAGTCAAACAGGGTTTTGAAGATACATTGACACTAGCAATTGATTAACAAATCAATAAACTTGAATAATTATTGATAGAAATAAGCCTGGCAGCTCTGTTTTGTAACCACACTAAGAAAATAAATATAAATTTTGAAATAATTCTTAAGAATAATGAATATTTCCAGTTCCAAAATCCATTTAACTGGCAGATTGCCGTGTTGAAATGCCAAATTTTGGTAAATTTCTTCAGTCAAACAGGGTTTTGAAGATACATTGACACTAGCAATTGATTAACAAATCAATAAACTTGAATAATTATTAATAGAAATAAGACTGGCAGCTCTGTTTTGTTAACCACACTAAGAAAATAAATATAGATTTTGAATTAATTCCAGCTCCAAAATCCATTTATCTGGCAGATTGCCGTGTTGAAATGCCGAATTTTGGTAAATTTCTTCAGTCAAACAGGGTTTTGAAGATACATTGACACTAGCAATTGATTAACAAATCAATAAACTTGAATAATTATTGATAGAAATAAGCCTGGCAGCTCTGTTTTGTTAACCACACTAAGAAAATAAATATAGATTTTGAATTAATTCCAGCTCCAAAATCCATTTCACTGGCAGATCGCCGTGTTGAAATGCCGAATTTTGGTAAATTTCTTCAGTCAAACAGGGGTTTGAAGATACATTGACACTAGCAATTGATTAACAAATCAATAAACTTGAATACTTATTGATATAAATAAGCTTGGCAGCTCTGTTTTGTTAACTACACTAAGAAAATAAATATAAATTTTGAATTAATTCTTAAGAATAATGAATATTTCCAGCTCCAAAATCCATTTATCTGGCAGATTGCCGTGTTGAAATGCCAAATTTTGGTAAATTTCTTCAGTCAAACAGGGTTTTGAAGAAACATTGACACTAGCAATGGATAAACAAATCAATAAACTTGAATAATTATTGATATAAATAAGCCTGGCAGCTCTGTTTTGTTAACTACACTAAGAAAATAAATATAAATTTTGAATTAATTCTTAAGAATTATGAATATTTCCAGCTCCAAAATCCATTTATCTGGCAGATTGCCGTGTTGAAATGCCGAATTTTGGTAAATTTCTTCAGTCAAACAGGGTTTTGAAGATACATTGACACTAGCAATTGATTAACAAATCAATAGACTTGAATACTTATTGATATAAATAAGCCTGGCAGCTCTGTTTTGTTAACTACACTAAGAAAATAAATATAAATTTTGAATTAATTCTTAAGAATTATGAATATTTCCAGCTCCAAAATCCATTTATCTGGCAGATTGCCGTGTTGAAATGCCAAATTTTGGTAAATTTCTTCAGTCAAACAGGGTTTTGAAGAAACATTGACACTAGCAATGGATTAACAAATCAATAAACTTGAATAATTATTGATATAAAAAAGCCTGGCAGCTCTGTTTTGTTAACTACACTAAGAAAATAAATATAAATTTTGAATTAATTCTTAAGAATTATGAATATTTCCAGCTCCAAAATCAATTTATCTGGCAGATTGCCGTGTTGAAATGCCGAATTTTGGTAAATTTCTTCAGTCAAACAGGGTTTTGAAGAAACATTGATACTAGCAATTGATTAACAAATCAAAAAACTTGAATAATTATTGATATAAATAAGCCTGGCAGCTCTGTTTTGTTAACCACACTAAGAAAATAAATATAAATTTTGAATTAATTCCAGCTCCAAAATCCATTAATTTGGCAGATTGCCGTGTTGATATGCCAAATTTTGGTAAATTTCTTCAGTCAAACAGGATTTTGAAGATACATTGACACTAGCAATTGATTAACAAATCAATAAACTTGACAAATTATTGATATAAATAAGCCTGGCAGCTCTGTTTTGTTAACTACACTAAGAAAATAAATATAAATTTTGAATTAATTCTTAAGAATAATGAATATTTCCAGTTCCAAAATCCATTTAACTGGCAGATTGCCGTGTTGAAATGCCAAATTTTGGTAAATTTCTTCAGTCAAACAGGGTTTTGAAGATACATTGACACTAGCAATTGATTAACAAATCAATAGACTTGAATACTTATTGATTGTAATAAGCCTGGCAGCTCTGTTTTGTTAACTACACTAAGAAAATAAATATAAATTTTGAATTAATTCTTAAGAATAATGAATATTTCCAGTTCCAAAATCCATTTAACTGGCAGATTGCCGTGTTGAAATGCCAAATTTTGGTAAATTTCTTCAGTCAAACAGGGTTTTGAAGATACATTGACACTAGCAATTGATTAACAAATCAATAAACTTGAATAATTATTGATATAAATAAGCCTGGCAGCTCTGTTTTGTTAACTACACTAAGAAAATAAATATAAATTTTGAATTAATTCTTAAGAATTATGAATATTTTCAGCTCCAAAATCAATTTATCTGGCAGATTGCCGTGTTGAAATGCCGAATTTTGGTAAATTTCTTCAGTCAAACAGGGTTTTGAAGAAACAATGACACTAGCAATTGATTAACAAATCAAAAAACTTGAATAATTATTGATATAAATAAGCCTGGCAGCTCTGTTTTGTTAACCACACTAAGAAAATAAAAATAAATTTTGAATTAATTCCAGCTCCAAAATCCATTTATCTGGCAGATTGCCGTGTTGATATGCCAAATTTTGGTAAATTTCTTCAGTTAAACAGGATTTTGAAGATACATTGACACTAGCAATTGATTAACAAATCAATAAACTTGACAAATTATTGATATTATTAAGCCTGGCAGCTCTGTTTTGTTAACTACACTGAGAAAATAAATATAAATTTTGAATTAATTCTTAAGAATAATGAATATTTCCAGTTCCAAAATCAATTTATCTGGCAGATTGCCGTGTTGAAATGCCGAATTTTGGTAAATTTCTTCAGTCAAACAGGGTTTTGAAGATACATTGACACTAGCAATTGATTAACAAATCAATAAACTTGAATAATTATTGATAGAAATAAGCCTGGCAGCTCTGTTTTGTAACCACACTAAGAAAATAAATATAAATTTTGAAATAATTCTTAAGAATTATGAATATTTCCAGCTCCAAAATCAATTTATCTGGCAGATTGCCGTGTTGAAATGCCGAATTTTGGTAAATTTCTTCAGTCAAACAGGGTTTTGAAGAAACATTGACACTAGCAATTGATTAACAAATCAAAAAACTTGAATAATTATTGATATAAATAAGCCTGGCAGCTCTGTTTTGTTAACCACACTAAGAAAATAAATATAGATTTTGAATTAATTCCAGCTCCAAAATCCATTTATCTGGCAGATTGCCGTGTTGAAATGCCTAATTTTGGTAAATTTCTTCAGTCAAACAGGGTTTTGAAGATACATTGACACTAGCAATTGATTAACAAATCAATAGACTTGAATACTTATTGATATAAATAAGCCTGGCAGCTCTGTTTTGTTAACTTCACTAAGAAAATAAATATAAATTTTGAATTAATTCTTAAGAATAATGAATATTTCCAGCTCCAAAATCCATTTATCTGGCAGATTGCCGTGTTGAAATGCCGAATTTTGGTAAATTTCTTCAGTCAAACAGGGTTTTGAAGAAACATTGACACTAGCAATTGATTAACAAATCAAAAAACTTGAAAAATTATTGATATAAATAAGCCTGACAGCTCTGTTTTGTTAACCACACTAAGAAAATAAATATAAATTTTGAATTAATTCCAGCTCCAAAATCCATTTATTTGGCAGATTGCCGTGTTGATATGCCAAATTTTGGTAAATTTCTTCAGTCAAACAGGATTTTGAAGATACATTGACACTAGCAATTGATTAACAAATCAATAAACTTGACAAATTATTGATATAAATAAGCCTGGCAGCTCTGTTTTGTTAACTACACTAAGAAAATAAATATAAATTTTGAATTAATTCTTAAGAATAATGAATATTTCCAGTTTTAAAATCCATTTAACTGGCAGATTGCCGTGTTGAAATGCCAAATTTTGGTAAATTTCTTCAGTCAAACAGGGTTTTGAAGATACATTGACACTAGCAATTGATTAACAAATCAATAGACTTGAATACTTATTGATTGTAATAAGCCTGGCAGCTCTGTTTTGTTAACTACACTAAGAAAATAAATATAAATTTTGAATTAATTCTTAAGAATAATGAATATTTCCAGCTCCAAAATCAATTTATCTGGCAGATTGCCGTGTTGAAATGCCGAATTTTGGTAAATTTCTTCAGTCAAACAGGGTTTTGAAGAAACAATGACACTAGCAATTGATTAACAAATCAAAAAACTTGAATAATTATTGATATAAATAAGCCTGGCAGCTCTGTTTTGTTAACCACACTAAGAAAATAAATATAAATTTTGAATTAATTCCAGCTCCAAAATCCATTTATCTGGCAGATTGCCGTGTTGATATGCCAAATTTTGGTAAATTTCTTCAGTCAAACAGGATTTTGAAGATACATTGACACTAGCAATTGATTAACAAATCAATAAACTTGACAAATTATTGATATAAATAAGCCTGGCAGCTCTGTTTTGTTAACTACACTAAGAAAATAAATATAAATTTTGAATTAATTCTTAAGAATAATGAATATTTCCAGTTCCAAAATCCATTTAACTGGCAGATTGCCGTGTTGAAATGCCAAATTTTGGTAAATTTCTTCAGTCAAACAGGGTTTTGAAGATACATTGACACTAGCAATTGATTAACAAATCAATAAACTTGAATAATTATTGATATAAATAAGCCTGGCAGCTCTGTTTTGTTAACTACACTAAGAAAATAAATATAAATTTTGAATTAATTCTTAAGAATTATGAATATTTTCAGCTCCAAAATCAATTTATCTGGCAGATTGCCGTGTTGAAATGCCGAATTTTGGTAAATTTCTTCAGTCAAACAGGGTTTTGAAGAAACAATGACACTAGCAATTGATTAACAAATCAAAAAACTTGAATAATTATTGATATAAATAAGCCTGGCAGCTCTGTTTTGTTAACCACACTAAGAAAATAAAAATAAATTTTGAATTAATTCCAGCTCCAAAATCCATTTATCTGGCAGATTGCCGTGTTGATATGCCAAATTTTGGTAAATTTCTTCAGTCAAACAGGATTTTGAAGATACATTGACACTAGCAATTGATTAACAAATCAATAAACTTGACAAATTATTGATATTATTAAGCCTGGCAGCTCTGTTTTGTTAACTACACTAAGAAAATAAATATAAATTTTGAATTAATTCTTAAGAATAATGAATATTTCCAGCTCCAAAATCCATTTATCTGGCAGATTGCCGTGTTGAAATGCCGAATTTTGGTAAATTTCTTCAGTCAAACAGGATTTTGAAGATACATTGACACTAGCAATTGATTAACAAATCAATAAACTTGACAAATTATTGATATTATTAAGCCTGGCAGCTCTGTTTTGTTAACTACACTAAGAAAATAAATATAAATTTTGAATTAATTCTTAAGAATAATGAATATTTCCAGTTCCAAAATCCATTTAACTGGCAGATTGCCGTGTTGAAATGCCAAATTTTGGTAAATTTCTTCAGTCAAACAGGATTTTGAAGATACATTGACACTAGCAATTGATTAACAAATCAATAAACTTGAATAATTATTGATAGAAATAAGCCTGGCAGCTCTGTTTTGTAACCACACTAAGAATAAAATATAAATTTTGAAATAATTCTTAAGAATTATGAATATTTCCAGCTCCAAAATCAATTTATCTGGCAGATTGCCGTGTTGAAATGCCAAATTTTGGTAAATTTCTTCAGTCAAACAGGGTTTTGAAGATACATTGACACTAGCAATTGATTAACAAATCAATAAACTTGAATAATTATTGATAGAAATAAGCCTGGCAGCTCTGTTTTGTAACCACACTAAGAAAATAAATATAAATTTTGAAATAATTCTTAAGAATAATGAATATTTCCAGTTCCAAAATCCATTTAACTGGCAGATTGCCGTGTTGAAATGCCAAATTTATGTAAATTTCTTCAGTCAAACAGGGTTTTGAAGATACATTGACACTAGCAATTGATTAACAAATCAATAAACTTGAATAATTATTGATAGAAATAAGACTGGCAGCTCTGTTTTGTTAACCACACTAAGAAAATAAATATAGATTTTGAATTAATTCCAGCTCCAAAATCCATTTATCTGGCAGATTGCCGTGTTGAAATGCCGAATTTTGGTAAATTTCTTCAGTCAAACAGGGTTTTGAAGATACATTGACACTAGCAATTGATTAACAAATCAATAAACTTAAATAATTATTGATAGAAATAAGCCTGGCAGCTCTGTTTTGTTAACCACACTAAGAAAATAAATATAGATTTTGAATTAATTCCAGCTCCAAAATCCATTTCACTGGCAGATCGCCGTGTTGAAATGCCGAATTTTGGTAAATTTCTTCAGTCAAACAGGGTTTTGAAGAAACAATGACACTAGCAATTGATTAACAAATCAAAAACTTGAATAATTATTGATATAAATAAGCCTGGCAGCTCTGTTTTGTTAACCACACTAAGAAAATAAAAATAAATTTTGAATTAATTCCAGCTCCAAAATCCATTTATCTGGCAGATTGCCGTGTTGATATGCCAAATTTTGGTAAATTTCTTCAGTCAAACAGGATTTTGAAGATACATTGACACTAGCAATTGATTAACAAATCAATAAACTTGACAAATTATTGATATTATTAAGCCTGGCAGCTCTGTTTTGTTAACTACACTAAGAAAATAAATATAAATTTTGAATTAATTCTTAAGAATAATGAATATTTCCAGTTCCAAAATCAATTTATCTGGCAGATTGCCGTGTTGAAATGCCGAATTTTGGTAAATTTCTTCAGTCAAACAGGGTTTTGAAGATACATTGACACTAGCAATTGATTAACAAATCAATAAACTTGAATAATTATTGATAGAAATAAGCCTGGCAGCTCTGTTTTGTAACCACACTAAGAAAATAAATATAAATTTTGAAATAATTCTTAAGAATTATGAATATTTCCAGCTCCAAAATCAATTTATCTGGCAGATTGCCGTGTTGAAATGCCGAATTTTGGTAAATTTCTTCAGTCAAACAGGGTTTTGAAGAAACATTGACACTAGCAATTGATTAACAAATCAATAGACTTGAATACTTATTGATATAAATAAGCCTGGCAGCTCTGTTTTGTTAACTTCACTAAGAAAATAAATATAAATTTGGAATTAATTCTTAAGAATAATGAATATTTCCAGCTCCAAAATCCATTTATCTGGCAGATTGCCGTGTTGAAATGCCAAATTTTGGTAAATTTCTTCAGTCAAACAGGGTTTTGAAGATACATTGACACTAGCAATGGATTAACAAATCAATAAACTTGAATAATTATTGATATAAATAAGCCTGGCAGCTCTGTTTTGTTAACTACACTAAGAAAATAAATATAAATTTTGAATTAATTCTTAAGAATTATGAATATTTCCAGCTCCAAAATCAATTTATCTGGCAGATTGCCGTGTTGAAATGCCGAATTTTGGTAAATTTCTTCAGTCAAACAGGGTTTTGAAGAAACAATGACACTAGCAATTGATTAACAAATCAAAAAACTTGAATAATTATTGATATAAATAAGCCTGGCAGCTCTGTTTTGTTAACCACACTAAGAAAATAAATATAAATTTTGAATTAATTCCAGCTCCAAAATCAATTTATCTGGCAGATTGCCGTGTTGATATGCCGAATTTTGGTAAATTTCTTCAGTCAAACAGGGTTTTGAAGAAACAATGACACTAGCAATTGATTAACAAATCAAAAAACTTGAATAATTATTGATATAAATAAGCCTGGCAGCTCTGTTTTGTTAACTACACTAAGAAAATAAATATAAATTTTGAATTAATTCTTAAGAATTATGAATATTTCCAGCTCCAAAATCAATTTATCTGGCAGATTGCCGTGTTGAAATGCCGAATTTTGGTAAATTTCTTCAGTCAAACAGGATTTTGAAGATACATTGACACTAGCAATTGATTAACAAATCAATAAACTTGACAAATTATTGATATTATTAAGCCTGGCAGCTCTGTTTTGTTAACTACACTAAGAAAATAAATATAAATTTTGAATTAATTCTTAAGAATAAAAAATATTTCCAGTTCCAAAATCCATTTAACTGGCAGATTGCCGTGTTGAAATGCCAAATTTTGGTAAATTTCTTCAGTCAAACAGGATTTTGAAGATACATTGACACTAGCAATTGATTAACAAATCAATAAACTTGAATAATTATTGATAGAAATAAGCCTGGCAGCTCTGTTTTGTAACCACACTAAGAATAAAATATAAATTTTGAAATAATTCTTAAGAATTATGAATATTTCCAGCTCCAAAATCAATTTATCTGGCAGATTGCCGTGTTGAAATGCCAAATTTTGGTAAATTTCTTCAGTCAAACAGGGTTTTGAAGATACATTGACACTAGCAATTGATTAACAAATCAATAAACTTGAATAATTATTGATAGAAATAAGCCTGGCAGCTCTGTTTTGTAACCACACTAAGAAAATAAATATAAATTTTGAAATAATTCTTAAGAATAATGAATATTTCCAGTTCCAAAATCCATTTAACTGGCAGATTGCCGTGTTGAAATGCCAAATTTTGGTAAATTTCTTCAGTCAAACAGGGTTTTGAAGATACATTGACACTAGCAATTGATTAACAAATCAATAAACTTGAATAATTATTGATAGAAATAAGACTGGCAGCTCTGTTTTGTTAACCACACTAAGAAAATAAATATAGATTTTGAATTAATTCCAGCTCCAAAATCCATTTATCTGGCAGATTGCCGTGTTGAAATGCCGAATTTTGGTAAATTTCTTCAGTCAAACAGGGTTTTGAAGATACATTGACACTAGCAATTGATTAACAAATCAATAAACTTAAATAATTATTGATAGAAATAAGCCTGGCAGCTCTGTTTTGTTAACCACACTAAGAAAATAAATATAGATTTTGAATTAATTCCAGCTCCAAAATCCATTTCACTGGCAGATCGCCGTGTTGAAATGCCGAATTTTGGTAAATTTCTTCAGTCAAACAGGGTTTTGAAGAAACAATGACACTAGCAATTGATTAACAAATCAAAAACTTGAATAATTATTGATATAAATAAGCCTGGCAGCTCTGTTTTGTTAACCACACTAAGAAAATAAAAATAAATTTTGAATTAATTCCAGCTCCAAAATCCATTTATCTGGCAGATTGCCGTGTTGATATGCCAAATTTTGGTAAATTTCTTCAGTCAAACAGGATTTTGAAGATACATTGACACTAGCAATTGATTAACAAATCAATAAACTTAACAAATTATTGATATTATTAAGCCTGGCAGCTCTGTTTTGTTAACTACACTAAGAAAATAAATATAAATTTTGAATTAATTCTTAAGAATAATGAATATTTCCAGCTCCAAAATCCATTTATCTGGCAGATTGCCGTGTTGAAATGCCAAATTTTGGTAAATTTCTTCAGTCAAACAGGGTTTTGAAGATACATTGACACTAGCAATGGATTAACAAATCAATAAACTTGAATAATTATTGATATAAATAAGCCTGGCAGCTCTGTTTTGTTAACTACACTAAGAAAATAAATATAGATTTTGAATTAATTCCAGCTCCAAAATCCATTTCACTGGCAGATCGCCGTGTTGAAATGCCGAATTTTGGTAAATTTCTTCAGTCAAACAGGGGTTTGAAGAAACATTGACACTAGCAATTGATTAACAAATTAAAAAACTTGAATACTTATTGATATAAATAAGCTTGGCAGCTCTGTTTTGTTAACTACACTAAGAAAATAAATATAAATTTTGAATTAATTCTTAAGAATAATGAATATTTCCAGTTCCAAAATCCATTTATCTGGCAGATTGCCGTGTTGAAATGCCAAATTTTGGTAAATTTCTTCAGTCAAACAGGGTTTTGAAGAAACATTGACACTAGCAATGGATAAACAAATCAATAAACTTGAATAATTATTGATATAAATAAGCCTGGCAGCTCTGTTTTGTTAACTACACTAAGAAAATAAATATAGATTTTGAATTAATTCCAGCTCCAAAATCCATTTATCTGGCAGATTGCCGTGTTGAAATGCCTAATTTTGGTAAATTTCTTCAGTCAAACAGGGTTTTGAAGATACATTGACACTAGCAATTGATTAACAAATCAATAGACTTGAATACTTATTGATATAAATAAGCCTGGCAGCTCTGTTTTGTTAACTACACTAAGAAAATAAATATAAATTTTGAATTAATTCTTAAGAATTATGAATATTTCCAGCTCCAAAATCCATTTATCTGGCAGATTGCCGTGTTGAAATGCCAAATTTTGGTAAATTTCTTCAGTCAAACAGGGTTTTGAAGAAACATTGACACTAGCAATGGATTAACAAATCAATAAACTTGAATAATTATTGATATAAATAAGCCTGGCAGCTCTGTTTTGTTAACTACACTAAGAAAATAAATATAAATTTTGAATTAATTCTTAAGAATAATGAATATTTCCAGTTCCAAAATCCATTTAACTGGCAGATTGCCGTGTTGAAATGCCAAATTTTGGTAAATTTCTTCAGTCAAACAGGGTTTTGAAGATACATTGACACTAGCAATTGATTAACAAATCAAAAGACTTGAATACTTATTGATTGTAATAAGCCTGGCAGCTCTGTTTTGTTAACTACACTAAGAAAATAAATATAAATTTTGAATTAATTCTTAAGAATAATGAATATTTCCAGCTCCATAATCCATTTATCTGGCAGATTGCCGTGTTGAAATGCCAAATTTTGGTAAATTTCTTCAGTCAAACAGGGTTTTGAAGAAACATTGACACTAGCAATTGATTAACAAATCAAAAAACTTGAATAATTATTGATATAAATAAGCCTGGCAGCTCTGTTTTGTTAACCACACTAAGAAAATAAATATAGATTTTGAATTAATTCCAGCTTCAAAATCCATTTATCTGGCAGATTGCCGTGTTGAAATGCCTAATTTTGGTAAATTTCTTCAGTCAAACAGGGTTTTGAAGATACATTGACACTAGCAATTGATTAACAAATCAATAGACTTGAATACTTATTGATTGTAATAAGCCTGGCAGCTCTGTTTTGTTAACTACACTAAGAAAATAAATATAGATTTTGAATTAATTCCAGCTCCAAAATCCATTTATCTAGCAGATTGCCGTGTTGAAATGCCTAATTTTGGTAAATTTCTTCAGTCAAACAGGGTTTTGAAGATACATTGACACTAGCAATTGATTAACAAATCAATAGACTTGAATACTTATTGATATAAAAAAGCCTGGCAGCTCTGTTATGTTAACTACACTAAGAAAATAAATATAAATTTTGAATTAATTCTTAAGAATAATGAATATTTCCAGCTCCAAAATCCATTTATCTGGCAGATTGCCGTGTTGAAATGCCAAATTTTGGTAAATTTCTTCAGTCAAACAGGGTTTTGAAGATACATTGACACTAGCAATGGATTAACAAATCAATAAACTTGAATAATTATTGATATAAATAAGCCTGGCAGCTCTGTTTTGTTAACTACACTAAGAAAATAAATATAAATTTTGAATTAATTCTTAAGAATTATGAATATTTCCAGCTCCAAAATCAATTTATCTGGCAGATTGCCGTGTTGAAATGCCGAATTTTGGTAAATTTCTTCAGTCAAACAGGGTTTTGAAGAAACATTGACACTAGCAATTGATTAACAAATCAAAAAACTTGAATAATTATTGACATAAATAAGCCTGGCAGCTCTGTTTTGTTAACCACACTAAGAAAATAAATATAAATTTTGAATTAATTCCAGCTCCAAAATCCATTTATTTGGCAGATTGCCGTGTTGATATGCCAAATTTTGGTAAATTTCTTCAGTCAAACAGGATTTTGAAGATACATTGACACTAGCAATTGATTAACAAATCAATAAACTTGACAAATTATTGATATAAATAAGCCTGGCAGCTCTGTTTTGTTAACTACACTAAGAAAATAAATATAGATTTTGAATTAATTCCAGCTTCAAAATCCATTTATCTGGCAGATTGCCGTGTTGAAATGCCTAATTTTGGTAAATTTCTTCAGTCAAACAGGGTTTTGAAGATACATTGACCCTAGCAATTGATTAACAAATCAATAGACTTGAATACTTATTGATATAAATAAGCCTGGCAGCTCTGTTATGTTAACTACACTAAGAAAATAAATATAAATTTTGAATTAATTCTTAAGAATAATGAATATTTCCAGCTCCAAAATCCATTTATCTGGCAGATTGCCGTGTTGAAATGCCAAATTTTGGTAAATTTCTTCAGTCAAACAGGGTTTTGAAGATACATTGACACTAGCAATGGATTAACAAATCAATAAACTTGAATAATTATTGATATAAATAAGCCTGGCAGCTCTGTTTTGTTAACTACACTAAGAAAATAAATATAAATTTTGAATTAATTCTTAAGAATTATGAATATTTCCAGCTCCAAAATCAATTTATCTGGCAGATTGCCGTGTTGAAATGCCGAATTTTGGTAAATTTCTTCAGTCAAACAGGGTTTTGAAGAAACATTGACACTAGCAATTGATTAACAAATAAAAAAACTTGAATAATTATTGACATAAATAAGCCTGGCAGCTCTGTTTTGTTAACCACACTAAGAAAATAAATATAAATTTTGAATTAATTCTTAAGAATAATGAATATTTCCAGTTCTAAAATCCATTTAACTGGCAGATTGCCGTGTTGAAATGCCAAATTTTGGTAAATTTCTTCAGTCAAACAGGGTTTTGAAGAAACATTGACACTAGCAATTGATTAACAAATCAAAAAACTTGAATAATTATTGATATAAATAAGCCTGGCAGCTCTGTTTTGTTAACCACACTAAGAAAATAAATATAGATTTTGATTTAATTCCAGCTTCAAAATCCATTTATCTGGCAGATTGCCGTGTTGAAATGCCTAATTTTGGTAAATTTCTTCAGTCAAACAGGATTTTGAAGATACATTGACACTAGCAATTGATTAACAAATCAATAAACTTGACAAATTATTGATATAAATAAGCCTGGCAGCTCTGTTTTGTTAACTACACTAAGAAAATAAATATAAATTTTGAATTAATTCTTAAGAATAATGAATATTTCCAGTTCCAAAATCCATTTAACTGGCAGATTGCCGTGTTGAAATGCCAAATTTTGGTAAATTTCTTCAGTCAAACAGGGTTTTGAAGATACATTGACACTAGCAATTGATTAACAAATCAATAGACTTGAATACTTATTGATTGTAATAAGCCTGGCAGCTCTGTTTTGTTAACTACACTAAGAAAATAAATATAAATTTTGAATTAATTCTTAAGAATAATGAATATTTCCAGCTCCATAATCCATTTATCTGGCAGATTGCCGTGTTGAAATGCCGAATTTTGGTAAATTTCTTCAGTCAAACAGGGTTTTGAAGAAACATTGACACTAGCAATTGATTAACAAATCAATAAACTTGAATAATTATTGATAGAAATAAGCCTGGCAGCTCTGTTTTGTTAACCACACTAAGAAAATAAATATAGATTTTGAATTAATTCCAGATCCAAAATTGATTTATCTGGCAGATTGCCGTGTTGAAATGCCGAATTTTGGTAAATTTCTTCAGTCAAACAGGATTTTGAAGATACATTGACACTAGCAATTGATTAACAAATCAATAAACTTGAATAATTATTGATAGAAATAAGCCTGGCAGCTCTGTTTTGTTAAACACACTAAGAAAATAAATATAGATTTTGAATTAATTCCAGCTCCAAAATCCATTTATCTGGCAGATTGCCGTGTTGAAATGCCTAATTTTGGTAAATTTCTTCAGTCAAACAGGGTTTTGAAGATACATTGACACTAGCAATAGATTAACAAATCAATAAACTTGAATAATTATTGATATAAATAAGCCTGGCAGCTCTGTTTTGTTAACTACACTAAGAAAATAAATATAAATTTTGAATTAATTCTTAAGAATTATGAATATTTCCAGCTCCAAAATCAATTTATCTGGCAGATTGCCGTGTTGAAATGCCGAATTTTGGTAAATTTCTTCAGTCAAACAGGGTTTTGAAGAAACATTATCACTAGCAATTGATTAACAAATCCAAAAACTTGAATAATTATTGATATAAATAAGCCTGGCAGCTCTGTTTTCTTAACCACACTAAGAAAATAAATATAAATTTTGAATTAATTCCAGCTCCAAAATCCATTTATCTGGCAGATTGCCGTGTTGAAATGCCTAATTTTGGTAAATTTCTTCAGTCAAACAGGGTTTTGAAGATACATTGACACTAGCAATTGATTAACAAATCAATAGACTTGAATACTTATTGATATAAATAAGCCTGGCAGCTCTGTTTTGTTAACTACACTAAGATAATAAATATACATTTTGAATTAATTCTTAAGAATTATGAATATTTCCAGCTCCAAAATCCATTTCTCTGGCAGATTGCCGTGTTGAAATGCCAAATTTTGGTAAATTTCTTCAGTCAAACAGGGTTTTGAAGATACATTGACACTAGCAATGGATTAACAAATCAATAATGTTGAATAATTATTGATATAAATAAGCCTGGCAGCTCTGTTTTGTTAACTACACTAAGAAAATAAATATAAATTTTGAATTAATTCTTAAGAATTATGAATATTTCCAGCTCCAAAATCAATTTATCTGGCAGATTGCCGTGTTGAAATGCCGAATTTTGGTAAATTTCTTCAGTCAAACAGGGTTTTGAAGAAACAATGACTCTAGCAATTGATTAACAAATCAAAAAACTTGAATAATTATTGATATAAATAAGCCTGGCAGCTCTGTTTTGTTAACCACACTAAGAAAATAAATATAAATTTTGAATTAATTCTTAAGAATAATGAATATTTCCAGTTCCAAAATCCATTTAACTGGCAGATTGCCGTGTTGAAATGCCAAATTTTGATAAATTTCTTCAGTCAAACAGGGTTTTGAAGATACATTGACACTAGCAATTGATTAACAAATCAATAAACTTGAATAATTATTGATAGAAATAAGCCTGGCAGCTCTGTTTTGTAACCACACTAAGAAAATAAATATAAATTTTGAAATAATTCTTAAGAATTATGAATATTTCCAGCTCCAAAATCCATTTATCTGGCAGATTGCCGTGTTGAAATGCCAAATTTTGGTAAATTTCTTCAGTCAAACAGGGTTTTGAAGATACATTAACACTAGCAATTGATTAACAAATCAATAAACTTGAATAATTATTGATATAAATAAGCCTGGCAGCTCTGTTTTGTTAACTACACTAAGAAAATAAATATAAATTTTGAATTAATTCTTAAGAATTATGAATATTTCCAGCTCCAAAATCAATTTATCTGGCAGATTGCCGTGTTGAAATGCCGAATTTTGGTAAATTTCTTCAGTCAAACAGGGTTTTGAAGAAACATTGACACTAGCAATTGATTAACAAATCAAAAACTTGAATAATTATTGATATAAATAAGCCTGGCAGCTCTGTTTTGTTAACCACATTAAGAAAATAAATATAGATTTTGAATTAATTCCAGCTCCAAAATCCATTTATCTGGCAGATCGCCGTGTTGAAATGCCGAATTTTGGTAAATTTCTTTAGTTTAACAGGGTTTTGAAGAAAAATCGACACAAGCAATTCATTAACAAATCAATAAACTTGATTAATTATTGATATAAATAAGCCTGGCAGCTCTGTTTTGTTAACCACACTAAGAAAATTAATATAAATTTTGAACTAATTCTTAAGAATTATGAATATTTCCACCTCCAAAATCCATTTATCTGGCAGATTGCCGTGTTGAAATGCCCAATTTTGGTAAATTTCTTCAGTCAAACAGGGTTTTGAAGAAACATTGACACTAGCAATTGATTAACAAATCAATAAACTTGAATAATTATTGATAGAAATAAGCCTGGCAGCTCTGTTTTGTTAACCACGCTAAGAAAATAAATATAGATTTTGAATTAATTCCAGATCCAAAATTGATTTATCTGGCAGATTGCCGTGTTGAAATGCCGAATTTTGGTAAATTTCTTCAGTCAAACAGGGTTTTGAAGATACATTGACACTAGCAATTGATTAACAAATCAATAAACTTGAATAATTATTGATAGAAATAAGCCTGGCAGCTCTGTTTTGTTAAACACACTAAGAAAATAAATATAGATTTTGAATTAATTCCAGCTCCAAAATCCATTTATCTGGCAGATTGCCGTGTTGAAATGCCAAATTTTGGTAAATTTCTTCAGTCAAACAGGGTTTTGAAGATACATTGACACTAGCAATGGATTAACAAATCAATAATGTTGAATAATTATTGATAGAAATAAGCCTGGCAGCTCTGTTTTGTTAACTACACTAAGAAAATAAATATAAATTTTGAATTAATTCCAGCTCCAAAATACATTTATCTGGCAGATTGCCGTGTTGAAATACCAAATTTTGGTAAATTTCTTCAGTCAAACAGGGTTTTGAAGATACATTAACACTAGCAATTGAATAACAAATCAATAAACTTGAATAGTTATTGATATAAATAAGCCTGGCAGCTCTGTTTTGTTAACTAAACTAAGAAAATAAATATAAATTTTGAATTAATTCTTAAGAATTATGAATATTTCCAGCTCCAAAATCAATTTATCTGGCAGATTGCCGTGTTGAAATGCCGAATTTTGGTAAATTTCTTCAGTCAAACAGGGTTTTGAAGAAACATTGACATTAGCAATTGATTAACAAATCAAAAAACTTGAATAATTATTGATATAAATAAGCCTGGCAGCTCTGTTTTGTTAACCACACTAAGAAAATAAATATAGATTTTGAATTAATTCCAGCTCCAAAATCCATTTATCTGGCAGATTGCCGTGTTGAAATGCCTAATTTTGGTAAATTTCTTCAGTCAAACAGGGTTTTGAAGATACATTGACACTAGCAATTGATTAACAAATCAATAGACTTGAATACTTATTGATATAAATAAGCCTGGCAGCTCTGTTTTGTTAACTACACTAAGAAAATAAATATAAATTTTGAATTAATTCTTAAGAATAATGAATATTTCCAGCTCCAAAATCTGGCAGATTGCCGTGTTGAAATGCCAAATTTTGGTAAATTTCTTCAGTCAAACAGGGTTTTGAAGATACATTGACACTAGCAATTGATTAACAAATCTATAAACTTGATTAATTATTGATATAAATAAGCCTGGCAGCTCTGTTTTGTTAACCACACTAAGAAAATTAATATAAATTTTGAACTAATTCTTAAGAATTATGAATATTTCCAGCTCCAAAATCCATTTATCTGGCAGATTGCCGTTTTGAAATGCCAAATTTTGGTAAATTTCTTCAGTCAAACAGGGTTTTGAAGAAACATTGACACTAGCAATGGATAAACAAATCAATAAACTTGAATAATTATTGATATAAATAAGCCTGGCAGCTCTGTTTTGTTAACTACACTAAGAAAATAAATATAGATTTTGAATTAATTCCAGCTCCAAAATCCATTTATCTGGCAGATTGCCGTGTTGAAATGCCAAATTTTGGTAAATTTCTTCAGTCAAACAGGGTTTTGAAGATACATTGACACTAGCAATTGATAAACAAATCAATAAACTTGAATAATTATTGATATAAATAAGCCTGGCAGCTCTGTTTTGTTAACTACACTAAGAAAATAAATATAAATTTTGAATTAATTCTTAAGAATAATGAATATTTCCAGCTCCAAAATCCATTTATCTGGCAGATTGCCGTGTTGAAATTCCAAATTTTGGTAAATTTCTTCAGTCAAACAGGGTTTTGAAGATACATTGACACTCGCAATTGATTAACAAATCTATAAACTTGAATAATTATTGATAGAAATAAGCCTGGCAGCTCTGTTTTGTTAACCACACTAAGAAAATAAATATAAATTTTAAATTAATTCCAGCTCCAAAATACATTTATCTGGCAGATTGCCGTGTTGAAATGCCGAATTTTGGTAAATTTCTTCAGTCAAACAGGGTTTTGAAGATACATTGACACTAGCAATTGATTTACAAATCTATAAACTTGAATAATTATTGATAGAAATATGCCTGGCAGCTCTGTTTTGTTAACCACACTAAGAAAATAAATATAGATTTTGAATTAATTCCAGCTCCAAAATCCATTTATCTGGCAGATTGCCGGGTTGAAATGCCTAATTTTGGTAAATTTCTTCAGTCAAACAGGGTTTTGAAGATACATTGACACTAGCAATTGATAAACAAATCAATAAACTTGAATAATTATTGATATAAATAAGCCTGGCAGCTCTGTTTTGTTAACTACACTAAGAAAATAAATATAAATTTTGAATTAATTCTTAAAAATAATGAATATTTCCAGCTCCAAAATCCATTTATCTGGCAGATTGTCGTGTTGAAATTCCAAATTTTGGTAAATTTCTTCAGTCAAACAGGGTTTTGAAGATACATTGACACTCGCAATTGATTAACAAATCTATAAACTTGAATAATTATTGATAGAAATAAGCCTGGCAGCTCTGTTTTGTTAACCACACTAAGAAAATAAATATAAATTTTGAATTAATTCCAGCTCCAAAATACATTTATCTGGCAGATTGCCGTGTTGAAATACCAAATTTTGGTAAATTTCTTCAGTCAAACAGGGTTTTGAAGATACATTGACACTAGCAATTGATTAACAAATCAATAAACTTGAATAATTATTGATAGAAATATGCCTGGCAGCTCTGTTTTGTTAACCACACTAAGAAAATAAATATAGATTTTGAATTAATTCCAGCTCCAAAATCCATTTATCTGGCAGATTGCCGTGTTGAAATGCCACATTTTGGTAAATTTCTTCAGTCAAACAGGGTTTTGAAGATACATTGACACTAGCAATTGATTAACAAATCAATAAACTTGAATAATTATTGATATAAATAAGCCTGGCAGCTCTGTTTTGATAACTACACTAAGAAAATAAATATAAATTTTGAATTAATTCTTAAGAATAATGAATATTTCCAGCTCCAAAATCCATTTATCTGGCAGATTGCCGTGTTGAAATGCCGAATTTTGGTAAATTTCTTCAGTCAAACAGGGTTTTGAAGATACATTGACACTAGCAATTGATTAACAAATCAATAAACTTGAATAATTATTGATAGAAATATGCCTGGCAGCTCTGTTTTGTTAACCACACTAAGAAAATAAATATAGATTTTGAATTAATTCCAGCTCCAAAATCCATTTATCTGGCAGATTGCCGTGTTGAAATGCCACATTTTGGTAAATTTCTTCAGTCAAACAGGGTTTTGAAGATACATTGACACTAGCAATTGATTAACAAATCAATAAACTTGAATAATTATTGATATAAATAAGCCTGGCAGCTCTGTTTTGTTAACTACACTAAGAAAATAAATATAAATTTTGAATTAATTCTTAAGAATAATGAATATTTCCAGCTCCAAAATCCATTTATCTGGCAGATTGCCGTGTTAAATGCCAAATTTTGGTAAATTTCTTCAGTCAAACAGGGTTTTGAAGATACATTGACACTCGCAATTGATTAACAAATCAATAAACTTGAATAATTATTGATAGAAATAAGCCTGGCAGCTCTGTTTTGTTAACCACACTAAGAAAATAAATATAGATTTTGAATTAATTCCAGCTCCAAAATCCATTTATCTGGCAGATTGCCGTGTTGAAATGCCGAATTTTGGTAAATTTCTTCAGTCAAACAGGGTTTTGAAGATACATTGACACTAGCAATTGATTAACAAATCAATAAACTTGAATAATTATTGATAGAAATATGCCTGGCAGCTCTGTTTGTTAACCACACTAAGAAAATAAATATAAATTTTGAATTAATTCCAGCTCCAAAATACATTTATCTGGCAGATTGCCGTGTTAAATGCCAAATTTTGGTAAATTTCTTCAGTCAAACAGGGTTTTGAAGATACATTGACACTAGCAATTGATTAACAAATCAATAAACTTGAATAATTATTGATAGAAATATGCCTGGCAGCTCTGTTTTGTTAACCACACTAAGAAAATAAATATAGATTTTGAATTAATTCCAGCTCCAAAATCCATTTATCTGGCAGATTGCCGGGTTGAAATGCCTAATTTTGGTAAATTTCTTCAGTCAAACAGGGTTTTGAAGATACATTGACACTAGCAATTGATAAACAAATCAATAAACTTGAATAATTATTGATATAAATAAGCCTGGCAGCTCTGTTTTGTTAACTACACTAAGAAAATAAATATAAATTTTGAATTAATTCTTAAAAATAATGAATATTTCCAGCTCCAAAATCCATTTATCTGGCAGATTGTCGTGTTGAAATTCCAAATTTTGGTAAATTTCTTCAGTCAAACAGGGTTTTGAAGATACATTGACACTCGCAATTGATTAACAAATCTATAAACTTGAATAATTATTGATAGAAATAAGCCTGGCAGCTCTGTTTTGTTAACCACACTAAGAAAATAAATATAAATTTTGAATTAATTCCAGCTCCAAAATACATTTATCTGGCAGATTGCCGTGTTGAAATACCAAATTTTGGTAAATTTCTTCAGTCAAACAGGGTTTTGAAGATACATTGACACTAGCAATTGATTAACAAATCAATAAACTTGAATAATTATTGATAGAAATATGCCTGGCAGCTCTGTTTTGTTAACCACACTAAGAAAATAAATATAGATTTTGAATTAATTCCAGCTCCAAAATCCATTTATCTGGCAGATTGCCGTGTTGAAATGCCACATTTTGGTAAATTTCTTCAGTCAAACAGGGTTTTGAAGATACATTGACACTAGCAATTGATTAACAAATCAATAAACTTGAATAATTATTGATATAAATAAGCCTGGCAGCTCTGTTTTGATAACTACACTAAGAAAATAAATATAAATTTTGAATTAATTCTTAAGAATAATGAATATTTCCAGCTCCAAAATCCATTTATCTGGCAGATTGCCGTGTTGAAATGCCGAATTTTGGTAAATTTCTTCAGTCAAACAGGGTTTTGAAGATACATTGACACTAGCAATTGATTAACAAATCAAAAAACTTGAATAATTATTGATAGAAATATGCCTGGCAGCTCTGTTTTGTTAACCACACTAAGAAAATAAATATAGATTTTGAATTAATTCCAGCTCCAAAATCCATTTATCTGGCAGATTGCCGTGTTGAAATGCCACATTTTGGTAAATTTCTTCAGTCAAACAGGGTTTTGAAGATACATTGACACTAGCAATTGATTAACAAATCAATAAACTTGAATAATTATTGATAGAAATATGCCTGGCAGCTCTGTTTTGTTAACCACACTAAGAAAATAAATATAGATTTTGAATTAATTCCAGCTCCAAAATCCATTTATCTGGCAGATTGCCGTGTTGAAATGCCACATTTTGGTAAATTTCTTCAGTCAAACAGGGTTTTGAAGATACATTGACACTAGCAATTGATTAACAAATCAATAAACTTGAATAATTATTGATATAAATAAGCCTGGCAGCTCTGTTTTGTTAACTACACTAAGAAAATAAATATAAATTTTGAATTAATTCTTAAGAATAATGAATATTTCCAGCTCCAAAATCCATTTATCTGGCAGATTGCCGTGTTGAAATGCCGAATTTTGGTAAATTTCTTCAGTCAAACAGGGTTTTGAAGATACATTGACACTAGCAATTGATTAACAAATCAATAAACTTGAATAATTATTGATAGAAATATGCCTGGCAGCTCTGTTTTGTTAACCACACTAAGAAAATAAATATAGATTTTGAATTAATTCCAGCTCCAAAATCCATTTATCTGGCAGATTGCCGTGTTGAAATGCCACATTTTGGTAAATTTCTTCAGTCAAACAGGGTTTTGAAGATACATTGACACTAGCAATTGATTAACAAATCAATAAACTTGAATAATTATTGATATAAATAAGCCTGGCAGCTCTGTTTTGTTAACTACACTAAGAAAATAAATATAAATTTTGAATTAATTCTTAAGAATAATGAATATTTCCAGCTCCAAAATCCATTTATCTGGCAGATTGCCGTGTTAAATGCCAAATTTTGGTAAATTTCTTCAGTCAAACAGGGTTTTGAAGATACATTGACACTCGCAATTGATTAACAAATCAATAAACTTGAATAATTATTGATAGAAATAAGCCTGGCAGCTCTGTTTTGTTAACCACACTAAGAAAATAAATATAGATTTTGAATTAATTCCAGCTCCAAAATCCATTTATCTGGCAGATTGCCGTGTTGAAATGCCGAATTTTGGTAAATTTCTTCAGTCAAACAGGGTTTTGAAGATACATTGACACTAGCAATTGATTAACAAATCAATAAACTTGAATAATTATTGATAGAAATATGCCTGGCAGCTCTGTTTGTTAACCACACTAAGAAAATAAATATAAATTTTGAATTAATTCCAGCTCCAAAATACATTTATCTGGCAGATTGCCGTGTTAAATGCCAAATTTTGGTAAATTTCTTCAGTCAAACAGGGTTTTGAAGATACATTGACACTAGCAATTGATTAACAAATCAATAAACTTGAATAATTATTGATAGAAATATGCCTGGCAGCTCTGTTTTGTTAACCACACTAAGAAAATAAATATAGATTTTGAATTAATTCCAGCTCCAAAATCCATTTATCTGGCAGATTGCCGGGTTGAAATGCCTAATTTTGGTAAATTTCTTCAGTCAAACAGGGTTTTGAAGATACATTGACACTAGCAATTGATAAACAAATCAATAAACTTGAATAATTATTGATATAAATAAGCCTGGCAGCTCTGTTTTGTTAACTACACTAAGAAAATAAATATAAATTTTGAATTAATTCTTAAAAATAATGAATATTTCCAGCTCCAAAATCCATTTATCTGGCAGATTGTCGTGTTGAAATTCCAAATTTTGGTAAATTTCTTCAGTCAAACAGGGTTTTGAAGATACATTGACACTCGCAATTGATTAACAAATCTATAAACTTGAATAATTATTGATAGAAATAAGCCTGGCAGCTCTGTTTTGTTAACCACACTAAGAAAATAAATATAAATTTTGAATTAATTCCAGCTCCAAAATACATTTATCTGGCAGATTGCCGTGTTGAAATACCAAATTTTGGTAAATTTCTTCAGTCAAACAGGGTTTTGAAGATACATTGACACTAGCAATTGATTAACAAATCAATAAACTTGAATAATTATTGATAGAAATATGCCTGGCAGCTCTGTTTTGTTAACCACACTAAGAAAATAAATATAGATTTTGAATTAATTCCAGCTCCAAAATCCATTTATCTGGCAGATTGCCGTGTTGAAATGCCACATTTTGGTAAATTTCTTCAGTCAAACAGGGTTTTGAAGATACATTGACACTAGCAATTGATTAACAAATCAATAAACTTGAATAATTATTGATATAAATAAGCCTGGCAGCTCTGTTTTGATAACTACACTAAGAAAATAAATATAAATTTTGAATTAATTCTTAAGAATAATGAATATTTCCAGCTCCAAAATCCATTTATCTGGCAGATTGCCGTGTTGAAATGCCGAATTTTGGTAAATTTCTTCAGTCAAACAGGGTTTTGAAGATACATTGACACTAGCAATTGATTAACAAATCAATAAACTTGAATAATTATTGATAGAAATATGCCTGGCAGCTCTGTTTTGTTAACCACACTAAGAAAATAAATATAGATTTTGAATTAATTCCAGCTCCAAAATCCATTTATCTGGCAGATTGCCGTGTTGAAATGCCACATTTTGGTAAATTTCTTCAGTCAAACAGGGTTTTGAAGATACATTGACACTAGCAATTGATTAACAAATCAATAAACTTGAATAATTATTGATATAAATAAGCCTGGCAGCTCTGTTTTGTTAACTACACTAAGAAAATAAATATAAATTTTGAATTAATTCTTAAGAATAATGAATATTTCCAGCTCCAAAATCCATTTATCTGGCAGATTGCCGTGTTAAATGCCAAATTTTGGTAAATTTCTTCAGTCAAACAGGGTTTTGAAGATACATTGACACTCGCAATTGATTAACAAATCAATAAACTTGAATAATTATTGATAGAAATAAGCCTGGCAGCTCTGTTTTGTTAACCACACTAAGAAAATAAATATAGATTTTGAATTAATTCCAGCTCCAAAATCCATTTATCTGGCAGATTGCCGTGTTGAAATGCCGAATTTTGGTAAATTTCTTCAGTCAAACAGGGTTTTGAAGATACATTGACACTAGCAATTGATTAACAAATCAATAAACTTGAATAATTATTGATAGAAATATGCCTGGCAGCTCTGTTTGTTAACCACACTAAGAAAATAAATAAAGATTTTGAATTAATTCCAGCTCCAAAATCCATTTATCTGGCAGATAGCCGGGTTGAAATGCCTAATTTTGGTAAATTTCTTCAGTCAAACAGGGTTTTGAAGATACATTGACACTAGCAATTGATTAACAAATCAATAAACTTGAATAATTATTGATATAAATAAGCCTGGCAGCTCTGTTTTGTAAACTACACTAAGAAAATAAATATAAATTATGAATTAATTCTTAAGAATTATGAATATTTCCAGCTCCAAAATCAATTTATCTGCCAGATTGCCGTGTTGAAATGCCGAATTTTGGTAAATTTCTTCAGTCAAACAGGGTTTTGAAGAAACATTGACACTAGCAATTGATTAACACATCAAAAAACTTGAATAATTATTGATATAAATAAGCCTGGCAGCTCTGTTTTGTTAACCACACTAAGAAAATAAATATAGATTTTGAATTAATTCCAGCTCCAAAATCCATTTATCTGGCAGATTGCCGTGTTGAAATGCCAAATTTTGGTAAATTTCTTCAGTCAAACAGGGTTTTGAAGATACATTGACACTAGCAATTGATTAACAAATCAATAAACTTGAATAATTATTGATAGAAATATGCCTGGCAGCTCTGTTTTGTTAACCACACTAAGAAAATAAATATAGATTTTGAATTAATTCCAGCTCCAAAATCCATTTATCTGGCAGATTGCCGTGTTGAAATGCCACATTTTGGTAAATTTCTTCAGTCAAACAGGGTTTTGAAGATACATTGACACTAGCAATTGATTAACAAATCAATAAACTTGAATAATTATTGATATAAATAAGCCTGGCAGCTCTGTTTTGTTAACTACACTAAGAAAATAAATATAAATTTTGAATTAATTCTTAAGAATAATGAATATTTCCAGCTCCAAAATCCATTTATCTGGCAGATTGCCGTGTTAAATGCCAAATTTTGGTAAATTTCTTCAGTCAAACAGGGTTTTGAAGATACATTGACACTAGCAATTGATTAACAAATCAATAAACTTGAATAATTATTGATAGAAATATGCCTGGCAGCTCTGTTTTGTTAACCACACTAAGAAAATAAATATAGATTTTGAATTAATTCCAGCTTCAAAATCCATTTATCTGGCAGATTGCCGTGTTGAAATACCAAATTTTGGTAAATTTCTTCAGTCAAACAGGGTTTTGAAGATACATTGACACTCGCAATTGATTAACAAATCAATAAACTTGAATAATTATTGATAGAAATAAGCCTGGCAGCTCTGTTTTGTTAACCACACTAAGAAAATAAATATAGATTTTGAATTAATTCCAGCTCCAAAATCCATTTATCTGGCAGATTGCCGTGTTGAAATGCCGAATTTTGGTAAATTTCTTCAGTCAAACAGGGTTTTGAAGATACATTGACACTAGCAATTGATTAACAAATCAATAAACTTGAATAATTATTGATAGAAATATGCCTGGTAGCTCTGTTTTGTTAACCACACTAAGAAAATAAATATAAATTTTGAATTAATTCCAGCTCCAAAATACATTTATCTGGCAGATTGCCGTGTTAAATGCCAAATTTTGGTAAATTTCTTCAGTCAAACAGGGTTTTGAAGATACATTGACACTAGCAATTGATTAACAAATCAATAAACTTGAATAATTATTGATAGAAATATGCCTGGTAGCTCTGTTTTGTTAACCACACTAAGAAAATAAATATAAATTTTGAATTAATTCCAGCTCCAAAATACATTTATCTGGCAGATTGCCGTGTCGAAATACCTAATTTTGGTAAATTTCTTCAGTCAAACAGGGTTTTGAAGATACATTGACACTAGCAATTGATTAACAAATCAATAGACTTGAATACTTATTGATATAAATAAGCCTGGCAGCTCTGTTTTGTTAACCACACTAAGAAAATAAATATAAATTTTGAATTAATTCCAGCTCCAAAATACATTTATCTGGCAGATTGCCGTGTTGAAATACCAAATTTTGGTAAATTTCTTCAGTCAAACAGGGTTTTGAAGATACATTGACACTAGCAATTGATTAACAAATCAATAAACTTGAATAATTATTGATAGAAATATGCCTGGCAGCTCTGTTTTGTTAACCACACTAAGAAAATAAATATAGATTTTGAATTAATTCCAGCTCCAAAATCCATTTATCTGGCAGATTGCCGTGTTGAAATGCCACATTTTGGTAAATTTCTTCAGTCAAACAGGGTTTTGAAGATACATTGACACTAGCAATTGATTAACAAATCAATAAACTTGAATAATTATTGATATAAATAAGCCTGGCAGCTCTGTTTTGTTAACTACACTAAGAAAATAAATATAAATTTTGAATTAATTCTTAAGAATAATGAATATTTCCAGCTCCAAAATCCATTTATCTGGCAGATTGCCGTGTTAAATGCCAAATTTTGGTAAATTTCTTCAGTCAAACAGGGTTTTGAAGATACATTGACACTCGCAATTGATTAACAAATCAATAAACTTGAATAATTATTGATAGAAATAAGCCTGGCAGCTCTGTTTTGTTAACCACACTAAGAAAATAAATATAGATTTTGAATTAATTCCAGCTCCAAAATCCATTTATCTGGCAGATTGCCGTGTTGAAATGCCGAATTTTGGTAAATTTCTTCAGTCAAACAGGGTTTTGAAGATACATTGACACTAGCAATTGATTAACAAATCAATAAACTTGAATAATTATTGATAGAAATATGCCTGGTAGCTCTGTTTTGTTAACCACACTAAGAAAATAAATATAAATTTTGAATTAATTCCAGCTCCAAAATACATTTATCTGGCAGATTGCCGTGTTAAATGCCAAATTTTGGTAAATTTCTTCAGTCAAATAGGGTTTTGAAGATACATTGACACTAGCAATTGATTAACAAATCAATAAACTTGAATAATTATTGATAGAAATATGCCTGGCAGCTCTGTTTTGTTAACCACACTAAGAAAATAAATATAGATTTTGAATTAATTCCAGCTCCAAAATCCATTTATCTGGCAGATTGCCGTGTTGAAATGCCTAATTTTGGTAAATTTCTTCAGTCAAACAGGGTTTTGAAGATATATTGACACTAGCAATTGATTAACAAATCAATAAACTTGAATAATTATTGATAGAAATATGCCTGGCAGCTCTGTTTTGTTAACCACACTAAGAAAATAAATATAAATTTTGAATTAATTCCAGCTCCAAAATACATTTATCTGGCAGATTGCCGTGTTGAAATACCAAATTTTGGTAAATTTCTTCAGTCAAACAGGGTTTTGAAGATACATTGACACTCGCAATTGATTAACAAATCAATAAACTTGAATAATTATTGATAGAAATAAGCCTGGCAGCTCTGTTTTGTTAACCACACTAAGAAAATAAATATAGATTTTGAATTAATTCCAGCTCCAAAATCCATTTATCTGGCAGATTGCCGTGTTGAAATGCCGAATTTTGGTAAATTTCTTCAGTCAAACAGGGTTTTGAAGATACATTGACACTAGCAATTGATTAACAAATCAATAAACTTGAATAATTATTGATAGAAATATGCCTGGTAGCTCTGTTTTGTTAACCACACTAAGAAAATAAATATAAATTTTGAATTAATTCCAGCTCCAAAATACATTTATCTGGCAGATTGCCGTGTTAAATGCCAAATTTTGGTAAATTTCTTCAGTCAAACAGGGTTTTGAAGATACATTGACACTAGCAATTGATTAACAAATCAATAAACTTGAATAATTATTGATAGAAATATGCCTGGCAGCTCTGTTTTGTTAACCACACTAAGAAAATAAATATAGATTTTGAATTAATTCCAGCTCCAAAATCCAGTTATCTGGCAGATTGCCGTGTTGAAATGCCTAATTTTGGTAAATTTCTTCAGTCAAACAGGGTTTTGAAGATACATTGACACTAGCAATTGATTAACAAATCAATAGACTTGAATACTCATTGATATAAATAAGCCTGGCAGCTCTGTTTTGTTAACCACACTAAGAAAATAAATATAAATTTTGAATTAATTCCAGCTCCAAAATACATTTATCTGGCAGATTGCCGTGTTGAAATACCAAATTTTGGTAAATTTCTTCAGTCAAACAGGGTTTTGAAGATACATTGACACTAGCAATTGATTAACAAATCAATAAACTTGAATAATTATTGATAGAAATAAGCCTGGCAGCTCTGTTTTGTTAACCACACTAAGAAAATAAATATAGATTTTGAATTAATTCCAGCTCCAAAATCCATTTATCTGGCAGATTGCCGTGTTGAAATGCCGAATTTTGGTAAATTTCTTCAGTCAAACAGGGTTTTGAAGATACATTGACACTAGCAATTGATTAACAAATCAATAAACTTGAATAATTATTGATAGAAATATGCCTGGCAGCTCTGTTTTGTTAACCACACTAAGAAAATAAATATAAATTTTGAATTAATTCCAGCTCCAAAATACATTTATCTGGCAGATTGCCGTGTTGAAATACCAAATTTTGGTAAATTTCTTCAGTCAAATAGGGTTTTGAAGATACATTGACACTAGCAATTGATTAACAAATCAATAAACTTGAATAATTATTGATAGAAATATGCCTGGCAGCTCTGTTTTGTTAACCACACTAAGAAAATAAATATAGATTTTGAATTAATTCCAGCTCCAAAATCCATTTATCTGGCAGATTGCCGTGTTGAAATGCCTAATTTTGGTAAATTTCTTCAGTCAAACAGGGTTTTGAAGATACATTGACACTAGCAATTGATTAACAAATCAATAAACTTGAATAATTATTGATAGAAATATGCCTGGGAGCTCTGTTTTGTTAACCACACTAAGAAAATAAATATAGATTTTGAATTAATTCCAGCTCCAAAATCCATTTATCTGGCAGATTGCCGTGTTGAAATACCAAATTTTGGTAAATTTCTTCAGTCAAACAGGGTTTTGAAGATACATTGACACTAGCAATTGATTAACAAATCAATAAACTTGAATAATTATTGATAGAAATATGCCTGGAAGCTCTGTTTTGTTAACCACACTAAGAAAATAAATATAAATTTTGAATTAATTCCAGCTCCAAAATACATTTATCTGGCAGATTGCCGTGTTGAAATACCAAATTTTGGTAAATTTCTTCAGTCAAACAGGGTTTTGAAGATACATTGACACTAGCAATTGATTAACAAATCAATAAACTTGAATTATTATTGATAGAAATATGCCTGGCAGCTCTGTTTTGTTAACCACACTAAGAAAATAAATATAGATTTTGAATTAATTCCAGCTCCAAAATCCATTTATCTGGCAGATTGCCGTGTTGAAATGCCACATTTTGGTAAATTTCTTCAGTCAAACAGGGTTTTGAAGATACATTGACACTAGCAATTGATTAACAAATCAATAAACTTGAATAATTATTGATAGAAATAAGCCTGGCAGCTCTGTTTTGTTAACCACACTAAGAAAATAAATATAGATTTTGAATTAATTCCAGCTCCAAAATCCATTTATCTGGCAGATTGCCGTGTTGAAATGCCGAATTTTGGTAAATTTCTTCAGTCAAACAGGGTTTTGAAGATACATTGACACTAGCAATTGATTAACAAATCAATAAACTTGAATAATTATTGATAGAAATATGCCTGGCAGCTCTGTTTTGTTAACCACACTAAGAAAATAAATATAAATTTTGAATTAATTCCAGCTCCAAAATACATTTATCTGGCAGATTGCCGTGTTGAAATACCAAATTTTGGTAAATTTCTTCAGTCAAATAGGGTTTTGAAGATACATTGACACTAGCAATTGATTAACAAATCAATAAACTTGAATAATTATTGATAGAAATATGCCTGGCAGCTCTGTTTTGTTAACCACACTAAGAAAATAAATATAGATTTTGAATTAATTCCAGCTCCAAAATACATTTATCTGGCAGATTGCCGTGTTGAAATACCAAATTTTGGTAAATTTCTTCAGTCAAACAGGGTTTTGAAGATACATTGACACTAGCAATTGATTAACAAATCAATAAACTTGAATAATTATTGATAGAAATATGCCTGGCAGCTCTGTTTTGTTAACCACACTAAGAAAATAAATATAGATTTTGAATTAATTCCAGCTCCAAAATCCATTTATCTGGCAGATTGCCGTGTTGAAATACCAAATTTTGGTAAATTTCTTCAGTCAAACAGGGTTTTGAAGATACATTGACACTAGCAATTGATTAACAAATCAATAAACTTGAATAATTATTGATAGAAATATGCCTGGAAGCTCTGTTTTGTTAACCACACTAAGAAAATAAATATAAATTTTGAATTAATTCCAGCTCCAAAATACATTTATCTGGCAGATTGCCGTGTTGAAATACCAAATTTTGGTAAATTTCTTCAGTCAAACAGGGTTTTGAAGATACATTGACACTAGCAATTGATTAACAAATCAATAAACTTGAATAATTATTGATAGAAATATGCCTGGCAGCTCTGTTTTGTTAACCACACTAAGAAAATAAATATAGATTTTGAATTAATTCCAGCTCCAAAATCCATTTATCTGGCAGATTGCCGTGTTGAAATGCCACATTTTGGTAAATTTCTTCAGTCAAACAGGGTTTTGAAGATACATTGACACTAGCAATTGATTAACAAATCAATAAACTTGAATAATTATTGATATAAATAAGCCTGGCAGCTCTGTTTTGTTAACTACACTAAGAAAATAAATATAAATTTTGAATTAATTCTTAAGAATAATTAATATTTCCAGCTCCAAAATCCATTTATCTGGCAGATTGCCGTGTTAAATGCCAAATTTTGGTAAATTTCTTCAGTCAAACAGGGTTTTGAAGATACATTGACACTAGCAATTGATTAACAAATCAATAAACTTGAATAATTATTGATAGAAATATGCCTGGCAGCTCTGTTTTGTTAACCACATTAAGAAAATAAATATAGATTTTGAATTAATTCCAGCTTCAAAATCCATTTATCTGGCAGATTGCCGTGTTGAAATGCCTAATTTTGGTAAATTTCTTCAGTCAAACAGGGTTTTGAAGATACATTGACACTAGCAATTGATTAACAAATCAATAAACTTGAATAATTATTGATAGAAATATGCCTGGCAGCTCTGTTTTGTTAACCACACTAAGAAAATAAATATAAATTTTGAATTAATTCCAGCTCCAAAATACTTTTATCTGGCAGATTGCCGTGTTGAAATACCAAATTTTGGTAAATTTCTTCAGTCAAACAGGGTTTTGAAGATACATTGACACTCGCAATTGATTAACAAATCAATAAACTTGAATAATTATTGATAGAAATAAGCCTGGCAGCTCTGTTTTGTTAACCACACTAAGAAAATAAATATAGATTTTGAATTAATTCCAGCTCCAAAATCCATTTATCTGGCAGATTGCCGTGTTGAAATGCCTAATTTTGGTAAATTTCTTCAGTCAAACAGGGTTTTGAAGATACATTGACACTAGCAATTGATTAACAAATCAATAAACTTGAATAATTATTGATAGAAATATGCCTGGGAGCTCTGTTTTTTTAACCACACTAAGAAAATAAATATAGATTTTGAATTAATTCCAGCTCCAAAATCCATTTATCTGGCAGATTGCCGTGTTGAAATACCAAATTTTGGTAAATTTCTTCAGTCAAACAGGGTTTTGAAGATACATTGACACTAGCAATTGATTAACAAATCAATAAACTTGAATAATTATTGATAGAAATATGCCTGGCAGCTCTGTTTTGTTAACCACACTAAGAAAATAAATATAGATTTTGAATTAATTCCAGCTCCAAAATCCATTTATCTGGCAGATTGCCGTGTTGAAATGCCACATTTTGGTAAATTTCTTCAGTCAAACAGGGTTTTGAAGATACATTGACACTAGCAATTGATTAACAAATCAATAAACTTGAATAATTATTGATATAAATAAGCCTGGCAGCTCTGTTTTGTTAACTACACTAAGAAAATAAATATAAATTTTGAATTAATTCTTAAGAATAATTAATATTTCCAGCTCCAAAATCCATTTATCTGGCAGATTGCCGTGTTAAATGCCAAATTTTGGTAAATTTCTTCAGTCAAACAGGGTTTTGAAGATACATTGACACTAGCAATTGATTAACAAATCAATAAACTTGAATAATTATTGATAGAAATATGCCTGGCAGCTCTGTTTTGTTAACCACATTAAGAAAATAAATATAGATTTTGAATTAATTCCAGCTTCAAAATCCATTTATCTGGCAGATTGCCGTGTTGAAATGCCTAATTTTGGTAAATTTCTTCAGTCAAACAGGGTTTTGAAGATACATTGACACTAGCAATTGATTAACAAATCAATAAACTTGAATAATTATTGATAGAAATATGCCTGGCAGCTCTGTTTTGTTAACCACACTAAGAAAATAAATATAAATTTTGAATTAATTCCAGCTCCAAAATACTTTTATCTGGCAGATTGCCGTGTTGAAATACCAAATTTTGGTAAATTTCTTCAGTCAAACAGGGTTTTGAAGATACATTGACACTCGCAATTGATTAACAAATCAATAAACTTGAATAATTATTGATAGAAATAAGCCTGGCAGCTCTGTTTTGTTAACCACACTAAGAAAATAAATATAGATTTTGAATTAATTCCAGCTCCAAAATCCATTTATCTGGCAGATTGCCGTGTTGAAATGCCGAATTTTGGTAAATTTCTTCAGTCAAACAGGGTTTTGAAGATACATTGACACTAGCAATTGATTAACAAATCAATAAACTTGAATAATTATTGATAGAAATATGCCTGGTAGCTCTGTTTTGTTAACCACACTAAGAAAATAAATATAAATTTTGAATTAATTCCAGCTCCAAAATACATTTATCTGGCAGATTGCCGTGTTAAATGCCAAATTTTGGTAAATTTCTTCAGTCAAACAGGGTTTTGAAGATACATTGACACTAGCAATTGATTCACAAATCAATAAACTTGAATAATTATTGATAGAAATATGCCTGGCAGCTCTGTTTTGTTAACCACACTAAGAAAATAAATATAGATTTTGAATTAATTCCAGCTCCAAAATCCAGTTATCTGGCAGATTGCCGTGTTGAAATGCCTAATTTTGGTAAATTTCTTCAGTCAAACAGGGTTTTGAAGATACATTGACACTAGCAATTGATTAACAAATCAATAGACTTGAATACTTACTGATATAAATAAGCCTGGCAGCTCTGTTTTGTTAACCACACTAAGAAAATAAATATAAATTTTGAATTAATTCCAGCTCCAAAATACATTTATCTGGCAGATTGCCGTGTTGAAATACCAAATTTTGGTAAATTTCTTCAGTCAAACAGGGTTTTGAAGATACATTGACACTAGCAATTGATTAACAAATCAATAAACTTGAATAATTATTGATAGAAATAAGCCTGGCAGCTCTGTTTTGTTAACCACACTAAGAAAATAAATATAGATTTTGAATTAATTCCAGCTCCAAAATCCATTTATCTGGCAGATTGCCGTGTTGAAATGCCGAATTTTGGTAAATTTCTTCAGTCAAACAGGGTTTTGAAGATACATTGACACTAGCAATTGATTAACAAATCAATAAACTTGAATAATTATTGATAGAAATATGCCTGGCAGCTCTGTTTTGTTAACCACACTAAGAAAATAAATATAAATTTTGAATTAATTCCAGCTCCAAAATACATTTATCTGACAGATTGCCGTGTTGAAATACCAAATTTTGGTAAATTTCTTCAGTCAAACAGGGTTTTGAAGATACATTGACACTCGCAATTGATTAACAAATCAATAAACTTGAATAATTATTGATAGAAATAAGCCTGGCAGCTCTGTTTTGTTAACCACACTAAGAAAATAAATATAGATTTTGAATTAATTCCAGCTCCAAAATCCATTTATCTGGCAGATTGCCGTGTTGAAATACCAAATTTTGGTAAATTTCTTCAGTCAAACAGGGTTTTGAAGATACATTGACACTAGCAATTGATTAACAAATCAATAAACTTGAATAATTATTGATAGAAATATGCCTGGAAGCTCTGTTTTGTTAACCACACTAAGAAAATAAATATAAATTTTGAATTAATTCCAGCTCCAAAATACATTTATCTGGCAGATTGCCGTGTTGAAATACCAAATTTTGGTAAATTTCTTCAGTCAAACAGGGTTTTGAAGATACATTGACACTAGCAATTGATTAACAAATCAATAAACTTGAATAATTATTGATAGAAATATGCCTGGCAGCTCTGTTTTGTTAACCACACTAAGAAAATAAATATAGATTTTGAATTAATTCCAGCTCCAAAATCCATTTATCTGGCAGATTGCCGTGTTGAAATGCCACATTTTGGTAAATTTCTTCAGTCAAACAGGGTTTTGAAGATACATTGACACTAGCAATTGATTAACAAATCAATAAACTTGAATAATTATTGATATAAATAAGCCTGGCAGCTCTGTTTTGTTAACTACACTAAGAAAATAAATATAAATTTTGAATTAATTCTTAAGAATAATTAATATTTCCAGCTCCAAAATCCATTTATCTGGCAGATTGCCGTGTTAAATGCCAAATTTTGGTAAATTTCTTCAGTCAAACAGGGTTTTGAAGATACATTGACACTAGCAATTGATTAACAAATCAATAAACTTGAATAATTATTGATAGAAATATGCCTGGCAGCTCTGTTTTGTTAACCACACTAAGAAAATAAATCAAGATTTTGAATTAATTCCAGCTTCAAAATCCATTTATCTGGCAGATTGCCGTGTTGAAATGCCTAATTTTGGTAAATTTCTTCAGTCAAACAGGGTTTTGAAGATACATTGACACTAGCAATTGATTAACAAATCAATAAACTTGAATAATTATTGATAGAAATATGCCTGGCAGCTCTGTTTTGTTAACCACACTAAGAAAATAAATATAAATTTTGAATTAATTCCAGCTCCAAAATACATTTATCTGGCAGATTGCCGTGTTGAAATACCAAATTTTGGTAAATTTCTTCAGTCAAACAGGGTTTTGAAGATACATTGACACTCGCAATTGATTAACAAATCAATAAACTTGAATAATTATTGATAGAAATAAGCCTGGCAGCTCTGTTTTGTTAACCACACTAAGAAAATAAATATAGATTTTGAATTAATTCCAGCTCCAAAATCCATTTATCTGGCAGATTGCCGTGTTGAAATGCCGAATTTTGGTAAATTTCTTCAGTCAAACAGGGTTTTGAAGATACATTGACACTAGCAATTGATTAACAAATCAATAAACTTGAATAATTATTGATAGAAATATGCCTGGTAGCTCTGTTTTGTTAACCACACTAAGAAAATAAATATAAATTTTGAATTAATTCCAGCTCCAAAATACATTTATCTGGCAGATTGCCGTGTTAAATGCCAAATTTTGGTAAATTTCTTCAGTCAAACAGGGTTTTGAAGATACATTGACACTAGCAATTGATTAACAAATCAATAAACTTGAATAATTATTGATAGAAATATGCCTGGCAGCTCTGTTTTGTTAACCACACTAAGAAAATAAATATAGATTTTGAATTAATTCCAGCTCCAAAATCCAGTTATCTGGCAGATTGCCGTGTTGAAATGCCTAATTTTGGTAAATTTCTTCAGTCAAACAGGGTTTTGAAGATACATTGACACTAGCAATTGATTAACAAATCAATAGACTTGAATACTTATTGATATAAATAAGCCTGGCAGCTCTGTTTTGTTAACCACACTAAGAAAATAAATATAAATTTTGAATTAATTCCAGCTCCAAAATACATTTATCTGGCAGATTGCCGTGTTGAAATACCAAATTTTGGTAAATTTCTTCAGTCAAACAGGGTTTTGAAGATACATTGACACTAGCAATTGATTAACAAATCAATAAACTTGAATAATTATTGATAGAAATAAGCCTGGCAGCTCTGTTTTGTTAACCACACTAAGAAAATAAATATAGATTTTGAATTAATTCCAGCTCCAAAATCCATTTATCTGGCAGATTGCCGTGTTGAAATGCCGAATTTTGGTAAATTTCTTCAGTCAAACAGGGTTTTGAAGATACATTGACACTAGCAATTGATTAACAAATCAATAAACTTGAATAATTATTGATAGAAATATGCCTGGCAGCTCTGTTTTGTTAACCACACTAAGAAAATAAATATAAATTTTGAATTAATTCCAGCTCCAAAATACATTTATCTGGCAGATTGCCGTGTTGAAATACCAAATTTTGGTAAATTTCTTCAGTCAAACAGGGTTTTGAAGATACATTGACACTAGCAATTGATTAACAAATCAATAAACTTGAATAATTATTGATAGAAATATGCCTGGCAGCTCTGTTTTGTTAACCACACTAAGAAAATAAATATAGATTTTGAATTAATTCCAGCTCCAAAATCCATTTATCTGGCAGATTGCCGTGTTGAAATGCCTAATTTTGGTAAATTTCTTCAGTCAAACAGGGTTTTGAAGATACATTGACACTAGCAATTGATTAACAAATCAATAAACTTGAATAATTATTGATAGAAATATGCCTGGGAGCTCTGTTTTGTTAACCACACTAAGAAACTAAATATAGATTTTGAATTAATTCCAGCTCCAAAATCCATTTATCTGGCAGATTGCCGTGTTGAAATACCAAATTTTGGTAAATTTCTTCAGTCAAACAGGGTTTTGAAGATACATTGACACTAGCAATTGATTAACAAATCAATAAACTTGAATAATTATTGATATAAATATGCCTGGGAGCTCTGTTTTGTTAACTACACTAAGAAAATAAATATAAATTTTGAATTAATTCCAGCTCCAAAATCCATTTATCTGGCAGATTGCCGTGTTGAAATGCCTAATTTTGGTAAATTTCTTCAGTCAAACAGGGTTTTGAAGATACATTGACACTAGCAATTGATTAACAAATCAATAGACTTGAATACTTATTGATATAAATAAGCCTGGCAGCTCTGTTTTGTTAACCACACTAAGAAAATAAATATAAATTTTGAATTAATTCCAGCTCCAAAATACATTTATCTGGCAGATTGCCGTGTTGAAATACCAAATTTGGTAAATTTCTTCAGTCAAACAGGGTTTTGAAGATACATTGACACTAGCAATTGATTAACAAATCAATAAACTTGAATAATTATTGATAGAAATATGCCTGGCAGCTCTGTTTTGTTAACCACACTAAGAAAATAAATATAGATTTTGAATTAATTCCAGCTCCAAAATCCATTTATCTGGCAGATTGCCGTGTTGAAATGCCTAATTTTGGTAAATTTCTTCAGTCAAACAGGGTTTTGAAGATACATTGACACTAGCAATTGATTAACAAATCAATAAAATTGAATAATTATTGATAGAAATATGCCTGGGAGCTCTGTTTTGTTAACCACACTAAGAAACTAAATATAGATTTTGAATTAATTCCAGCTCCAAAATCCATTTATCTGGCAGATTGCCGTGTTGAAATACCAAATTTTGGTAAATTTCTTCAGTCAAACAGGGTTTTAAGATACATTGACACTAGCAATTGATTAACAAATCAATAAACTTTAATAATTATTGATATAAATATGCCTGGGAGCTCTGTTTTGTTAACTACACTAAGAAAATAAATATAAATTTTGAATTAATTCCAGCTCCAAAATCCATTTATCTGGCAGATTGCCGTGTTGAAATGCCTAATTTTGGTAAATTTCTTCAGTCAAACAGGGTTTTGAAGATACATTGACACTAGCAATTGATTAACAAATCAATAAACTTGAATAATTATTGATAGAAATATGCCTGGCAGCTCTGTTTTGTTAACCACACTAAGAAAATAAATATAAATTTTGAATTAATTCCAGCTCCAAAATACATTTATCTGGCAGATTGCCGTGTTGAAATACCAAATTTTGGTAAATTTCTTGTGTCAAACAGGGTTTTGAAGATACATTGACACTCGCAATTGATTAACAAATCAATAAACTTGAATAATTATTGATAGAAATAAGCCTGGCAGCTCTGTTTTGTTAACCACACTAAGAAAATAAATATAGATTTTGAATTAATTCCAGCTCCAAAATCCATTTATCTGGCAGATTGCCGTGTTGAAATGCCGATGTTTGGTAAATTTCTTCAGTCAAACAGGGTTTTGAAGATACATTGACACTAGCAATTGATTAACAAATCAATAAACTTGAATAATTATTGATAGAAATATGCCTGGTAGCTCTGTTTTGTTAACCACACTAAGAAAATAAATATAAATTTTGAATTAATTCCAGCTCCAAAATACATTTATCTGGCAGATTGCCGTGTTAAATGCCAAATTTTGGTAAATTTCTTCAGTCAAACAGGGTTTTGAAGATACATTGACACTAGCAATTGATTAACAAATCAATAAACTTGAATAATTATTGATAGAAATATGCCTGGCAGCTCTGTTTTGTTAACCACACTAAGAAAATAAATATAGATTTTGAATTAATTCCAGCTCCAAAATCCAGTTATCTGGCAGATTGCCGTGTTGAAATGCCTAATTTTGGTAAATTTCTTCAGTCAAACAGGGTTTTGAAGATACATTGACACTAGCAATTGATTAACAAATCAATAGACTTGAATACTTATTGATATAAATAAGCCTGGCAGCTCTGTTTTGTTAACCACACTAAGAAAATAAATATAAATTTTGAATTAATTCCAGCTCCAAAATACATTTATCTGGCAGATTGCCGTGTTGAAATACCAAATTTTGGTAAATTTCTTCAGTCAAACAGGGTTTTGAAGATACATTGACACTAGCAATTGATTAACAAATCAATAAACTTGAATAATTATTGATAGAAATAAGCCTGGCAGCTCTGTTTTGTTAACCACACTAAGAAAATAAATATAGATTTTGAATTAATTCCAGCTCCAAAATCCATTTATCTGGCAGATTGCCGTGTTGAAATGCCGAATTTTGGTAAATTTCTTCAGTCAAACAGGGTTTTGAAGATACATTGACACTAGCAATTGATTAACAAATCAATAAACTTGAATAATTATTGATAGAAATATGCCTGGCAGCTCTGTTTTGTTAACCACACTAAGAAAATAAATATAAATTTTGAATTAATTCCAGCTCCAAAATCCATTTATCTGGCAGATTGCCGTGTTGAAATGCCTAATTTTGGTAAATTTCTTCAGTCAAACAGGGTTTTGAAGATACATTGACACTAGCAATTGATTAACAAATCAATAAACTTGAATAATTATTGATAGAAATATGCCTGGCAGCTCTGTTTTGTTAACCACACTAAGAAAATAAATATAAATTTTGAATTAATTCCAGCTCCAAAATACATTTATCTGGCAGATTGCCGTGTTGAAATACCAAATTTTGGTAAATTTCTTCAGTCAAACAGGGTTTTGAAGATACATTGACACTCGCAATTGATTAACAAATCAATAAACTTGAATAATTATTGATAGAAATAAGCCAGGCAGCTCTGTTTTGTTAACCACACTAAGAAAATAAATATAGATTTTGAATTAATTCCAGCTCCAAAATCCATTTATCTGGCAGATTGCCGTGTTGAAATGCCGAATTTTGGTAAATTTCTTCAGTCAAACAGGGTTTTGAAGATACATTGACACTAGCAATTGATTAACAAATCAATAAACTTGAATAATTATTGATAGAAATATGCCTGGTAGCTCTGTTTTGTTAACCACACTAAGAAAATAAATATAAATTTTGAATTAATTCCAGCTCCAAAATACATTTATCTGGCAGATTGCCGTGTTAAATGCCAAATTTTGGTAAATTTCTTCAGTCAAACAGGGTTTTGAAGATACATTGACACTAGCAATTGATTAACAAATCAATAAACTTGAATAATTATTGATAGAAATATGCCTGGCAGCTCTGTTTTGTTAACCACACTAAGAAAATAAATATAGATTTTGAATTAATTCCAGCTCCAAAATCCAGTTATCTGGCAGATTGCCGTGTTGAAATGCCTAATTTTGGTAAATTTCTTCAGTCAAACAGGGTTTTGAAGATACATTGACACAGCAATTGATTAACAAATCAATAGACTTGAATACTTATTGATATAAATAAGCCTGGCAGCTCTGTTTTGTTAACCACACTAAGAAAATAAATATAAATTTTGAATTAATTCCAGCTCCAAAATACATTTATCTGGCAGATTGCCGTGTTGAAATACCAAATTTTGGTAAATTTCTTCAGTCAAACAGGGTTTTGAAGATACATTGACACTAGCAATTGATTAACAAATCAATAAACTTGAATAATTATTGATAGAAATAAGCCTGGCAGCTCTGTTTTGTTAACCACACTAAGAAAATAAATATAGATTTTGAATTAATTCCAGCTCCAAAATCCATTTATCTGGCAAATTGCCGTGTTGAAATGCCGAATTTTGGTAAATTTCTTCAGTCAAACAGGGTTTTGAAGATACATTGACACTAGCAATTGATTAACAAATCAATAAACTTGAATAATTATTGATAGAAATATGCCTGGCAGCTCTGTTTTGTTAACCACACTAAGAAAATAAATATAAATTTTGAATTAATTCCAGCTCCAAAATACATTTATCTGGCAGATTGCCGTGTTGAAATACCAAATTTTGGTAAATTTCTTCAGTCAAACAGGGTTTTGAAGATACATTGACACTAGCAATTGATTAACAAATCAATAAACTTGAATAATTATTGATAGAAATATGCCTGGCAGCTCTGTTTTGTTAACCACACTAAGAAAATAAATATAGATTTTGAATTAATTCCAGCTCCAAAATCCATTTATCTGGCAGATTGCCGTGTTGAAATGCCTAATTTTGGTAAATTTCTTCAGTCAAACAGGGTTTTGAAGATACATTGACACTAGCAATTGATTAACAAATCAATAAACTTGAATAATTATTGATAGAAATATGCCTGGGAGCTCTGTTTTGTTAACCACACTAAGAAACTAAATATAGATTTTGAATTAATTCCAGCTCCAAAATCCATTTATCTGGCAGATTGCCGTGTTGAAATACCAAATTTTGGTAAATTTCTTCAGTCAAACAGGGTTTTGAAGATACATTGACACTAGCAATTGATTAACAAATCAATAAACTTGAATAATTATTGATATAAATATGCCTGGGAGCTCTGTTTTGTTAACTACACTAAGAAAATAAATATAAATTTTGAATTAATTCCAGCTCCAAAATCCATTTATCTGGCAGATTGCCGTGTTGAAATGCCTAATTTTGGTAAATTTCTTCAGTCAAACAGGGTTTTGAAGATACATTGACACTAGCAATTGATTAACAAATCAATAGACTTGAATACTTATTGATATAAATAAGCCTGGCAGCTCTGTTTTGTTAACCACACTAAGAAAATAAATATAAATTTTGAATTAATTCCAGCTCCAAAATACATTTATCTGGCAGATTGCCGTGTTGAAATACCAAATTTGGTAAATTTCTTCAGTCAAACAGGGTTTTGAAGATACATTGACACTAGCAATTGATTAACAAATCAATAAACTTGAATAATTATTGATATAAATATGCCTGGGAGCTCTGTTTTGTTAACTACACTAAGAAAATAAATATAAATTTTGAATTAATTCCAGCTCCAAAATCCATTTATCTGGCAGATTGCCGTGTTGAAATGCCTAATTTTGGTAAATTTCTTCAGTCAAACAGGGTTTTGAAGATACATTGACACTAGCAATTGATTAACAAATCAATAAACTTGAATAATTATTGATAGAAATATGCCTGGGAGCTCTGTTTTGTTAACCACACTAAGAAACTAAATATAGATTTTGAATTAATTCCAGCTCCAAAATCCATTTATCTGGCAGATTGCCGTGTTGAAATACCAAATTTTGGTAAATTTCTTCAGTCAAACAGGGTTTTGAAGATACATTGACACTAGCAATTGATTAACAAATCAATAAACTTGAATAATTATTGATAGAAATAAGCCTGGCAGCTCTGTTTTGTTAACCACACTAAGAAAATAAATATAGATTTTGAATTAATTCCAGCTCCAAAATCCATTTATCTGGCAGATTGCCGTGTTGAAATACCAAATTTTGGTAAATTTCTTCAGTCAAACAGGGTTTTGAAGATACATTGACACTAGCAATTGATGAACAAATCAATAAACTTGAATAATTATTGATAGAAATATGCCTGGCAGCTCTGTTTTGTTAACCACACTAAGAAAATAAATATAAATTTTGAATTAATTCCAGCTCCAAAATACATTTATCTGGCAGATTGCCGTGTTGAAATACCAAATTTTGGTAAATTTCTTCAGTCAAACAGGGTTTTGAAGATACATTGACACTCGCAATTGATTAACAAATCAATAAACTTGAAAAATTATAGATAGAAATAAGCCTGGCAGCTCTGTTTTGTTAACCACACCAAGAAAATAAATATAGATTTTGAATTAATTCCAGCTCCAAAATCCATTTATCTGGCAGATTGCCGTGTTGAAATGCCGAATTTTGGTAAATTTCTTCAGTCAAACAGGGTTTTGAAGATACATTGACACTAGCAATTGATTAACAAATCAATAAACTTGAATAATTATTGATAGAAATATGCCTGGCAGCTCTGTTTTGTTAACCACACTAAGAAAATAAATATAAATTTTGAATTAATTCCAGCTCCAAAATACATTTATCTGGCAGATTGCCGTGTTGAAATACCAAATTTTGGTAAATTTCTTCAGTCAAACAGGGTTTTGAAGATACATTGACACTAGCAATTGATTAACAAATCAATAAACTTGAATAATTATTGATATAAATATGCCTGGTAGCTCTGTTTTGTTAACTACACTAAGAAAATAAATATAAATTTTGAATTAATTCCAGCTCCAAAATCCATTTATCTGGCAGATTGCCGTGTTGAAATGCCTAATTTTGGTAAATTTCTTCAGTCAAACAGGGTTTTGAAGATACATTGACACTAGCAATTGATTAACAAATCAATAGACTTGAATACTTATTGATATAAATAAGCCTGGCAGCTATGTTTTGTTAACCACACTAAGAAAATAAATATAAATTTTGAATTAATTCCAGCTCCAAAATACATTTATCTGGCAGATTGCCGTGTTGAAATACCAAATTTTGGTAAATTTCTTCAGTCAAACAGGGTTTTGAAGATACATTGACACTAGCAATTGATTAACAAATCAATAAACTTGAATAATTATTGATAGAAATAAGCCTGGCAGCTCTGTTTTGTTAACCACACTAAGAAAATAAATATAGATTTTGAATTAATTCCAGCTCCAAAATCCATTTATCTGGCAGATTGCCGTGTTGAAATACCAAATTTTGGTAAATTTCTTCAGTCAAACAGGGTTTTGAAGATACATTGACACTAGCAATTGATGAACAAATCAATAAACTTGAATAATTATTGATAGAAATATGCCTGGCAGCTCTGTTTTGTTAACCACACTAAGAAAATAAATATAAATTTTGAATTAATTCCAGCTCCAAAATACATTTATCTGGCAGATTGCCGTGTTGAAATACCAAATTTTGGTAAATTTCTTCAGTCAAACAGGGTTTTGAAGATACATTGACACTCGCAATTGATTAACAAATCAATAAACTTGAAAAATTATAGATAGAAATAAGCCTGGCAGCTCTGTTTTGTTAACCACACTAAGAAAATAAATATAGATTTTGAATTAATTCCAGCTCCAAAATCCATTTATCTGGCAGATTGCCGTGTTGAAATGCCGAATTTTGGTAAATTTCTTCAGTCAAACAGGGTTTTGAAGATACATTGACACTAGCAATTGATTAACAAATCAATAAACTTGAATAATTATTGATAGAAATATGCCTGGCAGCTCTGTTTTGTTAACCACACTAAGAAAATAAATATAAATTTTGAATTAATTCCAGCTCCAAAATACATTTATCTGGCAGATTGCCGTGTTGAAATACCAAATTTTGGTAAATTTCTTCAGTCAAACAGGGTTTTGAAGATACATTGACACTCGCAATTGATTAACAAATCAATAAACTTGAAAAATTATAGATAGAAATAAGCCTGGCAGCTCTGTTTTGTTAACCACACTAAGAAAATAAATATAGATTTTGAATTAATTCCAGCTCCAAAATCCATTTATCTGGCAGATTGCCGTGTTGAAATGCCGAATTTTGGTAAATTTCTTCAGTCAAACAGGGTTTTGAAGATACATTGACACTAGCAATTGATTAACAAATCAATAAACTTGAATAATTATTGATAGAAATATGCCTGGCAGCTCTGTTTTGTTAACCACACTAAGAAAATAAATATAAATTTTGAATTAATTCCAGCTCCAAAATACATTTATCTGGCAGATTGCCGTGTTGAAATACCAAATTTTGGTAAATTTCTTCAGTCAAACAGGGTTTTGAAGATACATTGACACTAGCAATTGATTAACAAATCAATAAACTTGAATAATTATTGATATAAATATGCCTGGGAGCTCTGTTTTGTTAACTACACTAAGAAAATAAATATAAATTTTGAATTAATTCCAGCTCCAAAATCCATTTATCTGGCAGATTGCCGTGTTGAAATGCCTAATTTTGGTAAATTTCTTCAGTCAAACAGGGTTTTGAAGATACATTGACACTAGCAATTGATTAACAAATCAATAGACTTGAATACTTATTGATATAAATAAGCCTGGCAGCTATGTTTTGTTAACCACACTAAGAAAATAAATATAAATTTTGAATTAATTCCAGCTCCAAAATACATTTATCTGGCAGATTGCCGTGTTGAAATACCAAATTTTGGTAAATTTCTTCAGTCAAACAGGGTTTTGAAGATACATTGACACTAGCAATTGATTAACAAATCAATAAACTTGAATAATTATTGATAGAAATAAGCCTGGCAGCTCTGTTTTGTTAACCACACTAAGAAAATAAATATAGATTTTGAATTAATTCCAGCTCCAAAATCCATTTATCTGGCAGATTGCCGTGTTGAAATACCAAATTTTGGTAAATTTCTTCAGTCAAACAGGGTTTTGAAGATACATTGACACTAGCAATTGATGAACAAATCAATAAACTTGAATAATTATTGATAGAAATATGCCTGGCAGCTCTGTTTTGTTAACCACACTAAGAAAATAAATATAAATTTTGAATTAATTCCAGCTCCAAAATACATTTATCTGGCAGATTGCCGTGTTGAAATACCAAATTTTGGTAAATTTCTTCAGTCAAACAGGGTTTTGAAGATACATTGACACTCGCAATTGATTAACAAATCAATAAACTTGAAAAATTATAGATAGAAATAAGCCTGGCAGCTCTGTTTTGTTAACCACACTAAGAAAATAAATATAGATTTTGAATTAATTCCAGCTCCAAAATCCATTTATCTGGCAGATTGCCGTGTTGAAATGCCGAATTTTGGTAAATTTCTTCAGTCAAACAGGGTTTTGAAGATACATTGACACTAGCAATTGATTAACAAATCAATAAACTTGAATAATTATTGATAGAAATATGCCTGGCAGCTCTGTTTTGTTAACCACACTAAGAAAATAAATATAAATTTTGAATTAATTCCAGCTCCAAAATACATTTATCTGGCAGATTGCCGTGTTGAAATGCCGAATTTTGGTAAATTTCTTCAGTCAAACAGGGTTTTGAAGATACATTGACACTAGCAATTGATTAACAAATCAATAAACTTGAATAATTATTGATAGAAATATGCCTGGCAGCTCTGTTTTGTTAACCACACTAAGAAAATAAATATAAATTTTGAATTAATTCCAGCTCCAAAATACATTTATCTGGCAGATTGCCGTGTTGAAATACCAAATTTTGGTAAATTTCTTCAGTCAAACAGGGTTTTGAAGATACATTGACACTAGCAATTGATTAACAAATCAATAAACTTGAATAATTATTGATAGAAATAAGCCTGGCAGCTCTGTTTTGTTAACCACACTAAGAAAATAAATATAGATTTTGAATTAATTCCAGCTCCAAAATCCATTTATCTGGCAGATTGCCGTGTTGAAATGCCGAATTTTGGTAAATTTCTTCAGTCAAACAGGGTTTTGAAGATACATTGACACTAGCAATTGATTAACAAATCAATAAACTTGAATAATTATTGATAGAAATATGCCTGGCAGCTCTGTTTTGTTAACCACACTAAGAAAATAAATATAAATTTTGAATTAATTCCAGCTCCAAAATACATTTATCTGGCAGATTGCCGTGTTGAAATACCAAATTTTGGTAAATTTCTTCAGTCAAACAGGGTTTTGAAGATACATTGACACTAGCAATTGATTAACAAATCAATAAACTTGAATAATTATTGATAGAAATATGCCTGGCAGCTCTGTTTTGTTAACCACACTAAGAAAATAAATATAGATTTTGAATTAATTCCAGCTCCAAAATCCATTTATCTGGCAGATTGCCGTGTTGAAATGCCTAATTTTGGTAAATTTCTTCAGTCAAACAGGGTTTTGAAGATACATTGACACTAGCAATTGATTAACAAATCAATAAACTTGAATAATTATTGATAGAAATATGCCTGGCAGCTCTGTTTTGTTAACCACACTAAGAAAATAAATATAGATTTTGAATTAATTCCAGCTCCAAAATCCATTTAACTGGCAGATTGCCGTGTTGAAATACCAAATTTTGGTAAATTTCTTCAGTCAAACAGGGTTTTGAAGATACATTGACACTAGCAATTGATTAACAAATCAATAAACTTGAATAATTATTGATATAAATAAGCCTGGCAGCTCTGTTTTGTTAACTACACTAAGAAAATAAATATAGATTTTGAATTAATTCTTAAGAATAATGAATATTTCCAGCTCCAAAATCCATTTATCTGGCAGATTGCCGTGTTGAAATGCCAAATTTTGGTAAATTTCTTCAGTCAAACAGGGTTTTGAAGATACATTGACACTAGCAATTGATTAACAAATCAATAAACTTGAATAATTATTGATAGAAATATGCCTGGCAGCTCTGTTTTGTTAACCACACTAAGAAAATTAATATAGATTTTGAATTCATTCCAGCTCCAAAATCCAGTTATCTGGCAGATTGCCGTGTTGAAATGCCTAATTTTGGTAAATTTCTTCAGTCAAACAGGGTTTTGAAGATACTTTGACACTAGCAATTGATTAACAAATCAATAGACTTGAATACTTATTGATATAAATAAGCCTGGCAGCTCTGTTTTGTTAACCACACTAAGAAAATAAATATAGATTTTGAATTAATTCCAGCTCCAAAATCCATTTATCTGGCAGATTGCCGTGTTGAAATGCCGAATTTTGGTAAATTTCTTCAGTCAAACAGGGTTTTGAAGATACATTGACACTAGCAATTGATTAACAAATCAATAAACTTGAATAATTATTGATAGAAATATGCCTGGCAGCTCTGTTTTGTTAACCACACTAAGAAAATAAATATAAATTTTGAATTAATTCCAGCTCCAAAATACATTTATCTGGCAGATTGCCGTGTTGAAATACCAAATTTTGGTAAATTTCTTCAGTCAAACAGGGTTTTGAAGATACATTGACACTAGCAATTGATTAACAAATCAACAAACTTGAATAATTATTGATAGAAATATGCCTGGCAGCTCTGTTTTGTTAACCACACTAAGAAAATAAATATAGATTTTGAATTAATTCCAGCTCCAAAATCCATTTATCTGGCAGATTGCCGTGTTGAAATGCCTAATTTTGGTAAATTTCTTCAGTCAAACAGGGTTTTGAAGATACATTGACACTAGCAATTGATTAACAAATCAATAAACTTGAATAATTATTGATAGAAATATGCCTGGCAGCTCTGTTTTGTTAACCACACTAAGAAAATAAATATAGATTTTGAATTAATTCCAGCTCCAAAATCCATTTAACTGGCAGATTGCCGTGTTGAAATACCAAATTTTGGTAAATTTCTTCAGTCAAACAGGGTTTTGAAGATACATTGACACTAGCAATTGATTAACAAATCAATAAACTTGAATAATTATTGATATAAATAAGCCTGGCAGCTCTGTTTTGTTAACTACACTAAGAAAATAAATATAGATTTTGAATTAATTCTTAAGAATAATGAATATTTCCAGCTCCAAAATCCATTTATCTGGCAGATTGCCGTGTTGAAATGCCTAATTTTGGTAAATTTCTTCAGTCAAACAGGGTTTTGAAGATACATTGACACTAGCAATTGATTAACAAATCAATAAACTTGAATAATTATTGATAGAAATAAGCCTGGCAACTCTGTTTTGTTAACCACACTAAGAAAATAAATATAGATTTTGAATTAATTCCAGCTCCAAAATCCATTTATCTGGCAGATTGCCGTGTTGAAATACCAAATTTTGGTAAATTTCTTCAGTCAAACAGGGTTTTGAAGATACATTGACACTAGCAATTGATTAACAAATCAATAAACTTGAATAATTATTGATAGAAATAAGCCTGGCAGCTCTGTTTTGTTAACCACACTAAGAAAATAAATATAGATTTTAAATTAATTCCAGCTCCAAAATCCATTTATCTGGCAGATTGCCGTGTTGAAATGCCGAATTTTGGTAAATTTCTTCAGTCAAACAGGGTTTTGAAGATACATTGACACTAGCAATTGATTAACAAATCAATAAACTTGAATAATTATTGATAGAAATATGCCTGGCAGCTCTGTTTTGTTAACCACACTAAGAAAATAAATATAAATTTTGAATTAATTCCAGCTCCAAAATACATTTATCTGGCAGATTGCCGTGTTGAAATACCAAATTTTGGTAAATTTCTTCAGTCAAACAGGGTTTTGAAGATACATTGACACTAGCAATTGATTAACAAATCAATAAACTTGAATAATTATTGATAGAAATAAGCCTGGCAGCTCTGTTTTGTTAACCACACTAAGAAAATAAATATAGATTTTGAATTAATTCCAGCTCCAAAATCCATTTATCTGGCAGATTGCCGTGTTGAAATGCCGAATTTTGGTAAATTTCTTCAGTCAAACAGGGTTTTGAAGATACATTGACACTAGCAATTGATTAACAAATCAATAAACTTGAATAATTATTGATAGAAATAAGCCTGGCAACTCTGTTTTGTTAACCACACTAAGAAAATAAATATAGATTTTGAATTAATTCCAGCTCCAAAATCCATTTATCTGGCAGATTGCCGTGTTGAAATACCAAATTTTGGTAAATTTCTTCAGTCAAACAGGGTTTTGAAGATACATTGACACTAGCAATTGATTAACAAATCAATAAACTTGAATAATTATTGATAGAAATAAGCCTGGCAGCTCTGTTTTGTTAACCACACTAAGAAAATAAATATAGATTTTGAATTAATTCCAGCTCCAAAATCCATTTATCTGGCAGATTGCCGTGTTGAAATGCCGAATTTTGGTAAATTTCTTCAGTCAAACAGGGTTTTGAAGATACATTGACACTAGCAATTGATTAACAAATCAATAAACTTGAATAATTATTGATAGAAATATGCCTGGCAGCTCTGTTTTGTTAACCACACTAAGAAAATAAATATAAATTTTGAATTAATTCCAGCTCCAAAATACATTTATCTGGCAGATTGCCGTGTTGAAATACCAAATTTTGGTAAATTTCTTCAGTCAAACAGGGTTTTGAAGATACATTGACACTAGCAATTGATTAACAAATCAATAAACTTGAATAATTATTGATAGAAATAAGCCTGGCAGCTCTGTTTTGTTAACCACACTAAGAAAATAAATATAGATTTTGAATTAATTCCAGCTCCAAAATCCATTTATCTGGCAGATTGCCGTGTTGAAATGCCGAATTTTGGTAAATTTCTTCAGTCAAACAGGGTTTTGAAGATACATTGACACTAGCAATTGATTAACAAATCAATAAACTTGAATAATTATTGATAGAAATAAGCCTGGCAGCTCTGTTTTGTTAACCACACTAAGAAAATAAATATAGATTTTGAATTAATTCCAGCTCCAAAATCCATTTATCTGGCAGATTGCCGTGTTGAAATACCAAATTTTGGTAAATTTCTTCAGTCAAACAGGGTTTTGAAGATACATTGACACTAGCAATTGATTAACAAATCAATAAACTTGAATAATTATTGATAGAAATATGCCTGGCAGCTCTGTTTTGTTAACCACACTAAGAAAATAAATATAAATTTTGAATTAATTCCAGCTCCAAAATACATTTATCTGGCAGATTGCCGTGTTGAAATACCAAATTTTGGTAAATTTCTTCAGTCAAACAGGGTTTTGAAGATACATTGACACTAGCAATTGATTAACAAATCAATAAACTTGAATAATTATTGATAGAAATATGCCTGGCAGCTCTGTTTTGTTAACCACACTAAGAAAATAAATATAAATTTTGAATTAATTCCAGCTCCAAAATACATTTATCTGGCAGATTGCCGTGTTGAAATACCAAATTTTGGTAAATTTCTTCAGTCAAACAGGGTTTTGAAGATACATTGACACTCGCAATTGATTAACAAATCAATAAACTTGAAAAATTATAGATAGAAATAAGCCTGGCAGCTCTGTTTTGTTAACCACACTAAGAAAATAAATATAGATTTTGAATTAATTCCAGCTCCAAAATCCATTTATCTGGCTGATTGCCGTGTTGAAATGCCGAATTTTGGTAAATTTCTTCAGTCAAACAGGGTTTTGAAGATACATTGACACTAGCAATTGATTAACAAATCAATAAACTTGAATAATTATTGATAGAAATATGCCTGGCAGCTCTGTTTTGTTAACCACACTAAGAAAATAAATATAAATTTTGAATTAATTCCAGCTCCAAAATACATTTATCTGGCAGATTGCCGTGTTGAAATACCAAATTTTGGTAAATTTCTTCAGTCGAACAGGGTTTTGAAGAAACATTGACACTAGCAATTGATTAACAAATCAATAAACTTGAATAATTATTGATAGAAATATGCCTGGCAGCTCTGTTTTGTTAACCACACTAAGAAAATAAATATAGATTTTGAATTAATTCCAGCTCCAAAATCCATTTATCTGGCAGATTGCCGTGTTGAAATGCCTAATTTTGGTAAATTTCTTCAGTCAAACAGGGTTTTGAAGATACATTGACACTAGCAATTGATTAACAAATCAATAAACTTGAATAATTATTGATAGAAATATGCCTGGCAGCTCTGTTTTGTTAACCACACTAAGAAAATAAATATAGATTTTGAATTAATTCCAGCTCCAAAATCCATTTAACTGGCAGATTGCCGTGTTGAAATACCAAATTTTGGTAAATTTCTTCAGTCAAACAGGGTTTTGAAGGAACATTGACACTAGCAATTGATTAACAAATCAATAAACTTGAATAATTATTGATATAAATAAGCCTGGCAGCTCTGTTTTGTTAACTACACAAAGAAAATAAATATAGATTTTGAATTAATTCTTAAGAATAATGAATATTTTCCGCTCCAAAATCCATTTATCTGGCAGATTGCCGTGTTGAAATGCCTAATTTTGGTAAATTTCTTCAGTCAAACAGGGTTTTGAAGATACATTGACACTAGCAATTGATTAACAAATCAATAAACTTGAATAATTATTGATAGAAATAAGCCTGGCAGCTCTGTTTTGTTAACCACACTAAGAAAATAAATTTAGATTTTGAATTAATTCCAGCTCCAAAATCCATTTATCTGGCAGATTGCCGTGTTGAAATACCAAATTTTGGTAAATTTCTTCAGTCAAACAGGGTTTTGAAGATACATTGACACTAGCAATTGATTAACAAATCAATAAACTTGAATAATTATTGATAGAAATATGCCTGGCAGCTCTGTTTTGTTAACCACACTAAGAAAATAAATATAAATTTTGAATTAATTCCAGCTCCAAAATACATTTATCTGGCAGATTGCCGTGTTGAAATACCAAATTTTGGTAAATTTCTTCAGTCAAACAGGGTTTTGAAGATACATTGACACTCGCAATTGATTAACAAATCAATAAACTTGAAAAATTATTGATAGAAATAAGCCTGGCAGCTCTGTTTTGTTAACCACACTAAGAAAATAAATATAGATTTTGAATTAATTCCAGCTCCAAAATCCATTTATCTGGCAGATTGCCGTGTTGAAATGCCGAATTTTGGTAAATTTCTTCAGTCAAACAGGGTTTTGAAGATACATTGACACTAGCAATTGATTAACAAATCAATAAACTTGAATAATTATTGATAGAAATATGCCTGGCAGCTCTGTTTTGTTAACCACACTAAGAAAATAAATATAAATTTTGAATTAATTCCAGCTCCAAAATACATTTATCTGGCAGATTGCCGTGTTGAAATACCAAATTTTGGTAAATTTCTTCAGTCAAACAGGGTTTTGAAGATACATTGACACTAGCAATTGATTAACAAATCAATAAACTTGAATAATTATTGATAGAAATATGCCTGGCAAATCTGTTTTGTTAACCACACTAAGAAAATAAATATAGATTTTGAATTAATTCCAGCTCCAAAATCCATTTATCTGGCAGATTGCCGTGTTGAAATGCCTAATTTTGGTAAATTTCTTCAGTCAAACAGGGTTTTGAAGATACATTGACACTAGCAATTGATTAACAAATCAATAAACTTGAATAATTATTGATAGAAATAAGCCTGGCAGCTCTGTTTTGTTAACCACACTAAGAAAATAAATATAGATTTTGAATTAATTCCAGCTCCAAAATCCATTTATCTGGCAGATTGCCGTGTTGAAATGCCGAATTTTGGTAAATTTCTTCAGTCAAACAGGGTTTTGAAGATACATTGACACTAGCAATTGATTAACAAATCAATAAACTTGAATAATTATTGATAGAAATATGCCTGGCAGCTCTGTTTTGTTAACCACACTAAGAAAATAAATATAAATTTTGAATTAATTCCAGCTCCAAAATACATTTATCTGGCAGATTGCCGTGTTGAAATACCAAATTTTGGTAAATTTCTTCAGTCAAACAGGGTTTTGAAGATACATTGACACTAGCAATTGATTAACAAATCAATAAACTTGAATAATTATTGATAGAAATATGCCTGGCAGCTCTGTTTTGTTAACCACACTAAGAAAATAAATATAAATTTTGAATTAATTCCAGCTCCAAAATACATTTATCTGGCAGATTGCCGTGTTGAAATACCAAATTTTGGTAAATTTCTTCAGTCAAACAGGGTTTTGAAGATACATTGACACTAGCAATTGATTAACAAATCAATAAACTTGAATAATTATTGATAGAAATATGCCTGGCAAATCTGTTTTGTTAACCACACTAAGAAAATAAATATAGATTTTGAATTAATTCCAGCTCCAAAATCCATTTATCTGGCAGATTGCCGTGTTGAAATGCCTAATTTTGGTAAATTTCTTCAGTCAAACAGGGTTTTGAAGATACATTGACACTAGCAATTGATTAACAAATCAATAAACTTGAATAATTATTGATAGAAATAAGCCTGGCAGCTCTGTTTTGTTAACCACACTAAGAAAATAAATATAGATTTTGAATTAATTCCAGCTCCAAAATCCATTTATCTGGCAGATTGCCGTGTTGAAATGCCGAATTTTGGTAAATTTCTTCAGTCAAACAGGGTTTTGAAGATACATTGACACTAGCAATTGATTAACAAATCAATAAACTTGAATAATTATTGATAGAAATATGCCTGGCAGCTCTGTTTTGTTAACCACACTAAGAAAATAAATATAAATTTTGAATTAATTCCAGCTCCAAAATACATTTATCTGGCAGATTGCCGTGTTGAAATACCAAATTTTGGTAAATTTCTTCAGTCAAACAGGGTTTTGAAGATACATTGACACTAGCAATTGATTAACAAATCAATAAACTTGAATAATTATTGATAGAAATAAGCCTGGCAGCTCTGTTTTGTTAACCACACTAAGAAAATAAATATAGATTTTGAATTAATTCCAGCTCCAAAATCCATTTATCTGGCAGATTGCCGTGTTGAAATACCAAATTTTGGTAAATTTCTTCAGTCAAACAGGGTTTTGAAGATACATTGACACTAGCAATTGATTAACAAATCAATAAACTTGAATAATTATTGATAGAAATATGCCTGGCAGCTCTGTTTTGTTAACCACACTAAGAAAATAAATATAAATTTTGAATTAATTCCAGCTCCAAAATACATTTATCTGGCAGATTGCCGTGTTGAAATACCAAATTTTGGTAAATTTCTTCAGTCAAACAGGGTTTTGAAGATACATTGACACTCGCAATTGATTAACAAATCAATAAACTTGAAAAATTATTGATAGAAATAAGCCTGGCAGCTCTGTTTTGTTAACCACACTAAGAAAATAAATATAGATTTTGAATTAATTCCAGCTCCAAAATCCATTTATCTGGCAGATTGCCGTGTTGAAATGCCGAATTTTGGTAAATTTCTTCAGTCAAACAGGGTTTTGAAGATACATTGACACTAGCAATTGATTAACAAATCAATAAACTTGAATAATTATTGATAGAAATATGCCTGGCAGCTCTGTTTTTTTAACCACACTAAGAAAATAAATATAAATTTTGAATTAATTCCAGCTCCAAAATACATTTATCTGGCAGATTGCCGTGTTGAAATACCAAATTTTGGTAAATTTCTTCAGTCAAACAGGGTTTTGAAGATACATTGACACTAGCAATTGATTAACAAATCAATAAACTTGAATAATTATTGATAGAAATATGCCTGGCAGCTCTGTTTTGTTAACCACACTAAGAAAATAAATATAGATTTTGAATTAATTCCAGCTCCAAAATCAATTTATCTGGCAGATTGCCGTGTTGAAATGCCTAATTTTGGTAAATTTCTTCAGTCAAACAGGGTTTTGAAGATACATTGACACTAGCAATTGATTAACAAATCAATAAACTTGAATAATTATTGATAGAAATATGCCTGGCAGCTCTGTTTTGTTAACCACACTAAGAAAATAAATATAGATTTTGAATTAATTCTTAAGAATAATGAATATTTCCAGCTCCAAAATCCATTTATCTGGCAGATTGCCGTGTTAAATGCCAAATTTTGGTAAATTTCTTCAGTCAAACAGGGTTTTGAAGATACATTGACACTAGCAATTGATTAACAAATCAATAAACTTGAATAATTATTGATAGAAATAAGCCTGGCAGCTCTGTTTTGTTAACCACACTAAGAAAATAAATATAGATTTTGAATTAATTCCAGCTCCAAAATCCATTTATCTGGCAGATTGCCGTGTTAAATGCCAAATTTTGGTAAATTTCTTCAGTCAAACAGGGTTTTGAAGATACATTGACACTAGCAATTGATTAACAAATCAATAAACTTGAATAATTATTGATAGAAATATGCCTGGCAGCTCTGTTTTGTTAACCACACTAAGAAAATAAATATAGATTTTGAATTAATTCCAGCTCCAAAATCCAGTTATCTGGCATATTGCCGTGTTGAAATGCCTAATTTTGGTAAATTTCTTCAGTCAAACAGGGTTTTGAAGATACATTGACACTAGCAATTGATTAACAAATCAATAGACTTGAATACTTATTGATATAAATAAGCCTGGCAGCTCTGTTTTAATAACCACACTAAGAAAATAAATATAAATTTTGAATTAATTCCAGCTCCAAAATACATTTATCTGGCAGATTGCCGTGTTGAAATACCAAATTTTGGTAAATTTCTTCAGTCAAACAGGGTTTTGAAGATACATTGACACTAGCAATTGATTAACAAATCAATAAACTTGAATAATTATTGATAGAAATATGCCTGGTAGCTCTGTTTTGTTAACCACACTAAGAAAATAAATATAAATTTTGAATTAATTCCAGCTCCAAAATACATTTATCTGGCAGATTGCCGTGTTAAATGCCAAATTTTGGTAAATTTCTTCAGTCAAACAGGGTTTTGAAGATACATTGACACTAGCAATTGATTAACAAATCAATAAACTTGAATAATTATTGATAGAAATATGCCTGGCAGCTCTGTTTTGTTAACCACACTAAGAAAATAAATATAGATTTTGAATTAATTCCAGCTCCAAAATCCAGTTATCTGGCAGATTGCCGTGTTGAAATGCCTAATTTTGGTAAATTTCTTCAGTCAAACAGGGTTTTGAAGATACATTTACACTAGCAATTGATTAACAAATCAATAGACTTGAATACTTATTGATATAAATAAGCCTGGCAGCTCTGTTTTGTTAACCACACTAAGAAAATAAATATAAATTTTGAATTAATTCCAGCTCCAAAATACATTTATCTGGCAGATTGCCGTGTTGAAATACCAAATTTTGGTAAATTTCTTCAGTCAAACAGGGTTTTGAAGATACATTGACACTAGCAATTGATTAACAAATCAATAAACTTGAATAATTATTGATAGAAATATGCCTGGCAGCTCTGTTTTGTTAACCACACTAAGAAAATAAATATAGATTTTGAATTAATTCTTAAGAATAATGAATATTTCCAGCTCCAAAATCCATTTATCTGGCAGATTGCCGTGTTAAATGCCAAATTTTGGTAAATTTCTTCAGTCAAACAGGGTTTTGAAGATACATTGACACTAGCAATTGATTAACAAATCAATAAACTTGAATAATTATTGATAGAAATAAGCCTGGCAGCTCTGTTTTGTTAACCACACTAAGAAAATAAATATAGATTTTGAATTAATTCCAGCTCCAAAATCCATTTATCTGGCAGATTGCCGTGTTAAATGCCAAATTTTGGTAAATTTCTTCAGTCAAACAGGGTTTTGAAGATACATTGACACTAGCAATTGATTAACAAATCAATAAACTTGAATAATTATTGATAGAAATATGCCTGGCAGCTCTGTTTTGTTAACCACACTAAGAAAATAAATATAGATTTTGAATTAATTCCAGCTCCAAAATCCAGTTATCTGGCAGATTGCCGTGTTGAAATGCCTAATTTTGGTAAATTTCTTCAGTCAAACAGGGTTTTGAAGATACATTGACACTAGCAATTGATTAACAAATCAATAGACTTGAATACTTATTGATATAAATAAGCCTGGCAGCTCTGTTTTAATAACCACACTAAGAAAATAAATATAAATTTTGAATTAATTCCAGCTCCAAAATACATTTATCTGGCAGATTGCCGTGTTGAAATACCAAATTTTGGTAAATTTCTTCAGTCAAACAGGGTTTTGAAGATACATTGACACTAGCAATTGATTAACAAATCAATAAACTTGAATAATTATTGATAGAAATAAGCCTGGCAGCTCTGTTTTGTTAACCACACTAAGAAAATAAATATAGATTTTGAATTAATTCCAGCTCCAAAATCCATTTATCTGGCAGATTGCCGTGTTGAAATGCCGAATTTTGGTAAATTTCTTCAGTCAAACAGGGTTTTGAAGATACATTGACACTAGCAATTGATTAACAAATCAATAAACTTGAATAATTATTGATAGAAATATGCCTGGCAGCTCTTTTTTGTTAACCACACTAAGAAAATAAATATAAATTTTGAATTAATTCCAGCTCCAAAATACATTTATCTGGCAGATTGCCGTGTTGAAATACCAAATTTTGGTAAATTTCTTCAGTCAAACAGGGTTTTGAAGATACATTGACACTCGCAATTGATTAACAAATCAATAAACTTGAATAATTATTGATAGAAATAAGCCTGGCAGCTCTGTTTTGTTAACCACACTAAGAAAATAAATATAGATTTTGAATTAATTCCAGCTCCAAAATCCATTTATCTGGCAGATTGCCGTGTTGAAATGCCGAATTTTGGTAAATTTCTTCAGTCAAACAGGGTTTTGAAGATACATTGACACTAGCAATTGATTAACAAATCAATAAACTTGAATAATTATTGATAGAAATAAGCCTGGCAGCTCTGTTTTGTTAACCACACTAAGAAAATAAATATAGATTTTGAATTAATTCCAGCTCCAAAATCCATTTATCTGGCAGATTGCCGTGTTGAAATGCCGAATTTTGGTAAATTTCTTCAGTCAAACAGGGTTTTGAAGATACATTGACACTAGCAATTGATTAACAAATCAAAAAACTTGAATAATTATTGATAGAAATATGCCTGGCAGCTCTGTTTTGTTAACCACACTAAGAAAATAAATATAAATTTTGAATTAATTCCAGCTCCAAAATACATTTATCTGGCAGATTGCCGTGTTGAAATACCAAATTTTGGTAAATTTCTTCAGTCAAACAGGGTTTTGAAGATACATTGACACTCGCAATTGATTAACAAATCAATAAACTTGAATAATTATTGATAGAAATAAGCCTGGCAGCTCTGTTTTGTTAACCACACTAAGAAAATAAATATAGATTTTGAATTAATTCCAGCTCCAAAATCCATTTATCTGGCAGATTGCCGTGTTGAAATGCCGAATTTTGGTAAATTTCTTCAGTCAAACAGGGTTTTGAAGATACATTGACACTAGCAATTGATTAACAAATCAATAAACTTGAATAATTATTGATAGAAATAAGCCTGGCAGCTCTGTTTTGTTAACCACACTAAGAAAATAAATATAGATTTTGAATTAATTCCAGCTCCAAAATCCATTTATCTGGCAGATTGCCGTGTTGAAATGCCGAATTTTGGTAAATTTCTTCAGTCAAACAGGGTTTTGAAGATACATTGACACTAGCAATTGATTAACAAATCAATAAACTTGAATAATTATTGATAGAAATATGCCTGGCAGCTCTGTTTTGTTAACCACACTAAGAAAATAAATATAAATTTTGAATTAATTCCAGCTCCAAAATACATTTATCTGGCAGATTGCCGTGTTGAAATACCAAATTTTGGTAAATTTCTTCAATCAAACAGGGTTTTGAAGATACATTGACACTCGCAATTGATTAACAAATCAATAAACTTGAATAATTATTGATAGAAATAAGCCTGGCAGCTCTGTTTTGTTAACCATACTAAGAAAATAAATATAGATTTTGAATTAATTCCAGCTCCAAAATCCATTTATCTGGCAGATTGCCGTGTTGAAATGCCGAATTTTGGTAAATTTCTTCAGTCAAACAGGGTTTTGAAGATACATTGACACTAGCAATTGATTAACAAATCAATAAACTTGAATAATTATTGATAGAAATATGCCTGGTAGCTCTGTTTTGTTAACCACACTAAGAAAATAAATATAAATTTTGAATTAATTCCAGCTCCAAAATACATTTATCTGGCAGATTGCCGTGTTAAATGCCAAATTTTGGTAAATTTCTTCAGTCAAACAGGGTTTTGAAGATACATTGACACTAGCAATTGATTAACAAATCAATAAACTTGAATAATTATTGATAGAAATATGCCTGGCAGCTCGGTTTTGTTAACCACACTAAGAAAATAAATATAGATTTTGAATTAATTCCAGCTCCAAAATCCAGTTATCTGGCAGATTGCCGTGTTGAAATGCCTAATTTTGGTAAATTTCTTCAGTCAAACAGGGTTTTGAAGATACATTTACACTAGCAATTGATTAACAAATCACTAGACTTGAATACTTATTGATATAAATAAGCCTGGCAGCTCTGTTTTGTTAACCACACTAAGAAAATAAATATAAATTTTGAATTAATTCCAGCTCCAAAATACATTTATCTGGCAGATTGCCGTGTTGAAATACCAAATTTTGGTAAATTTCTTCAGTCAAACAGGGTTTTGAAGATACATTGACACTAGCAATTGATTAACAAATCAATAAACTTGAATAATTATTGATAGAAATATGCCTGGCAGCTCTGTTTTGTTAACCACACTAAGAAAATAAATATAGATTTTGAATTAATTCTTAAGAATAATGAATATTTCCAGCTCCAAAATCCATTTATCTGGCAGATTGCCGTGTTAAATGCCAAATTTTGGTAAATTTCTTCAGTCAAACAGGGTTTTGAAGATACATTGACACTAGCAATTGATTAACAAATCAATAAACTTGAATAATTATTGATAGAAATAAGCCTGGCAGCTCTGTTTTGTTAACCACACTAAGAAAATAAATATAGATTTTGAATTAATTCCAGCTCCAAAATCCATTTATCTGGCAGATTGCCGTGTTAAATGCCAAATTTTGGTAAATTTCTTCAGTCAAACAGGGTTTTGAAGATACATTGACACTAGCAATTGATTAACAAATCAATAAACTTGAATAATTATTGATAGAAATATGCCTGGCAGCTCTGTTTTGTTAACCACACTAAGAAAATAAATATAGATATTGAATTAATTCCAGCTCCAAAATCCAGTTATCTGGCAGATTGCCGTGTTGAAATGCCTAATTTTGGTAAATTTCTTCAGTCAAACAGGGTTTTGAAGATACATTGACACTAGCAATTGATTAACAAATCAATAGACTTGAATACTTATTGATATAAATAAGCCTGGCAGCTCTGTTTTAATAACCACACTAAGAAAATAAATATAAATTTTGAATTAATTCCAGCTCCAAAATACATTTATCTGGCAGATTGCCGTGTTGAAATACCAAATTTTGGTAAATTTCTTCAGTCAAACAGGGTTTTGAAGATACATTGACACTAGCAATTGATTAACAAATCAATAAACTTGAATAATTATTGATAGAAATAAGCCTGGCAGCTCTGTTTTGTTAACCACACTAAGAAAATAAATATAGATTTTGAATTAATTCCAGCTCCAAAATCCATTTATCTGGCAGATTGCCGTGTTGAAATGCCGAATTTTGGTAAATTTCTTCAGTCAAACAGGGTTTTGAAGATACATTGACACTAGCAATTGATTAACAAATCAATAAACTTGAATAATTATTGATAGAAATATGCCTGGCAGCTCTGTTTTGTTAACCACACTAAGAAAATAAATATAAATTTTGAATTAATTCCAGCTCCAAAATACATTTATCTGGCAGATTGCCGTGTTGAAATACCAAATTTTGGTAAATTTCTTCAGTCAAACAGGGTTTTGAAGATACATTGACACTCGCAATTGATTAACAAATCAATAACATTGAATAATTATTGATAGAAATAAGCCTGGCAGCTCTGTTTTGTTAACCACACTAAGAAAATAAATATAGATTTTGAATTAATTCCAGCTCCAAAATCCATTTATCTGGCAGATTGCCGTGTTGAAATGCCGAATTTTGGTAAATTTCTTCAGTCAAACAGGGTTTTGAAGATACATTGACACTAGCAATTGATTAACAAATCAATAAACTTGAATAATTATTGATAGAAATATGCCTGGTAGCTCTGTTTTGTTAACCACACTAAGAAAATAAATATAAATTTTGAATTAATTCCAGCTCCAAAATACATTTATCTGGCAGATTGCCGTGTTAAATGCCAAATTTTGGTAAATTTCTTCAGTCAAACAGGGTTTTGAAGATACATTGACACTAGCAATTGATTAACAAATCAATAAACTTGAATAATTATTGATAGAAATATGCCTGGCAGCTCTGTTTTGTTAACCACACTAAGAAAATAAATATAGATTTTGAATTAATTCCAGCTCCAAAATCCAGTTATCTGGCAGATTGCCGTGTTGAAATGCCTAATTTTGGTAAATTTCTTCAGTCAAACAGGGTTTTGAAGATACATTTACACTAGCAATTGATTAACAAATCAATAGACTTGAATACTTATTGATATAAATAAGCCTGGCAGCTCTGTTTTGTTAACCACACTAAGAAAATAAATATAAATTTTGAATTAATTCCAGCTCCAAAATACATTTATCTGGCAGATTGCCGTGTTGAAATACCAAATTTTGGTAAATTTCTTCAGTCAAACAGGGTTTTGAAGATACATTGACACTAGCAATTGATTAACAAATCAATAAACTTGAATAATTATTGTTAGAAATAAGCCTGGCAGCTCTGTTTTGTTAACCACACTAAGAAAATAAATATAGATTTTGAATTAATTCCAGCTCCAAAATCCATTTATCTGGCAGATTGCCGTGTTGAAATGCCGAATTTTGGTAAATTTCTTCAGTCAAACAGGGTTTTGAAGATACATTGACACTAGCAATTGATTAACAAATCAATAAACTTGAATAATTATTGATAGAAATATGCCTGGCAGCTCTGTTTTGTTAACCACACTAAGAAAATAAATATAAATTTTGAATTAATTCCAGCTCCAAAATACATTTATCTGGCAGATTGCCGTGTTGAAATACCAAATTTTGGTAAATTTCTTCAGTCAAACAGGGTTTTGAAGATACATTGACACTAGCAATTGATTAACAAATCAATAAACTTGAATAATTATTGATAGAAATATGCCTGGCAGCTCTGTTTTGTTAACCACACTAAGAAAATAAATATAGATTTTGAATTAATTCCAGCTCCAAAATCCATTTATCTGGCAGATTGCCGTGTTGAAATGCCTAATTTTGGTAAATTTCTTCAGTCAAACAGAGTTTTGAAGATACATTGACACTAGCAATTGATTAACAAATCAATAAACTTGAATAATTATTGATAGAAATATGCCTGGGAGCTCTGTTTTGTTAACCACACTAAGAAAATAAATATAGATTTTGAATTAATTCCAGCTCCAAAATCCATTTATCTGGCAGATTGCCGTGTTGAAATACCAAATTTTGGTAAATTTCTTCAGTCAAACAGGGTTTTGAAGATACATTGACACTAGCAATTGATTAACAAATCAATAAACTTGAATAATTATTGATAGAAATATGCCTGGCAGCTCTGTTTTGTTAACCACACTAAGAAAATAAATATAAATTTTGAATTAATTCCAGCTCCAAAATACATTTATCTGGCAGATTGCCGTGTTGAAATACCAAATTTTGGTAAATTTCTTCAGTCAAACAGGGTTTTGAAGATACATTGACACTCGCAATTGATTAACAAATCAATAAACTTGAAAAATTATTGATAGAAATAAGCCTGGCAGCTCTGTTTTGTTAACCACACTAAGAAAATAAATATAGATTTTGAATTAATTCCAGCTCCAAAATCCATTTATCTGGCAGATTGCCGTGTTGAAATGCCGAATTTTGGTAAATTTCTTCAGTCAAACAGGGTTTTGAAGATACATTGACACTAGCAATTGATTAACAAATCAATAAACTTGAATAATTATTGATAGAAATATGCCTGGCAGCTCTGTTTTGTTAACCACACTAAGAAAATAAATATAAATTTTGAATTAATTCCAGCTCCAAAATACATTTATCTGGCAGATTGCCGTGTTGAAATACCAAATTTTGGTAAATTTCTTCAGTCAAACAGGGTTTTGAAGATACATTGACACTAGCAATTGATTAACAAATCAATAAACTTGAATAATTATTGATAGAAATATGCCTGGCAGCTCTGTTTTGTTAACCACACTAAGAAAATAAATATAAATTTTGAATTAATTCCAGCTCCAAAATACATTTATCTGGCAGATTGCCGTGTTGAAATACCAAATTTTGGTAAATTTCTTCAGTCAAACAGGGTTTTGAAGATACATTGACACTAGCAATTGATTAACAAATCAATAAACTTGAATAATTATTGATAGAAATATGCCTGGCAGCTCTGTTTTGTTAACCACACTAAGAAAATAAATATAGATTTTGAATTAATTCCAGCTCCAAAATCCATTTATCTGGCAGATTGCCGTGTTGAAATGCCTAATTTTGGTAAATTTCTTCAGTCAAACAGAGTTTTGAAGATACATTGACACTAGCAATTGATTAACAAATCAATAAACTTGAATAATTATTGATAGAAATATGCCTGGGAGCTCTGTTTTGTTAACCACACTAAGAAAATAAATATAGATTTTGAATTAATTCCAGCTCCAAAATCCATTTATCTGGCAGATTGCCGTGTTGAAATACCAAATTTTGGTAAATTTCTTCAGTCAAACAGGGTTTTGAAGATACATTGACACTAGCAATTGATTAACAAATCAATAAACTTGAATAATTATTGATAGAAATATGCCTGGCAGCTCTGTTTTGTTAACCACACTAAGAAAATAAATATAAATTTTGAATTAATTCCAGCTCCAAAATACATTTATCTGGCAGATTGCCGTGTTGAAATACCAAATTTTGGTAAATTTCTTCAGTCAAACAGGGTTTTGAAGATACATTGACACTCGCAATTGATTAACAAATCAATAAACTTGAAAAATTATTGATAGAAATAAGCCTGGCAGCTCTGTTTTGTTAACCACACTAAGAAAATAAATATAGATTTTGAATTAATTCCAGCTCCAAAATCCATTTATCTGGCAGATTGCCGTGTTGAAATGCCGAATTTTGGTAAATTTCTTCAGTCAAACAGGGTTTTGAAGATACATTGACACTAGCAATTGATTAACAAATCAATAAACTTGAATAATTATTGATAGAAATATGCCTGGCAGCTCTGTTTTGTTAACCACACTAAGAAAATAAATATAAATTTTGAATTAATTCCAGCTCCAAAATACATTTATCTGGCAGATTGCCGTGTTGAAATACCAAATTTTGGTAAATTTCTTCAGTCAAACAGGGTTTTGAAGATACATTGACACTAGCAATTGATTAACAAATCAATAAACTTGAATAATTATTGATAGAAATATGCCTGGCAGCTCTGTTTTGTTAACCACACTAAGAAAATAAATATAAATTTTGAATTAATTCCAGCTCCAAAATCCATTTATCTGGCAGATTGCCGTGTTGAAATACCAAATTTTGGTAAATTTCTTCAGTCAAACAGGGTTTTGAAGATACATTGACACTAGCAATTGATTAACAAATCAATAAACTTGAATAATTATTGATAGAAATATGCCTGGCAGCTCTGTTTTCTAACCACACTAAGAAAATAAATATAGATTTTGAATTAATTCCAGCTCCAAAATCCAGTTATCTGGCAGATTGCCGTGTTGAAATGCCTAATTTTGGTAAATTTCTTCAGTCAAACAGGGTTTTGAAGATACATTGACACTAGCAATTGATTAACAAATCAATAGACTTGAATACTTATTGATATAAATAAGCCTGGCAGCTCTGTTTTGTTAACCACACTAAGAAAATAAATATAAATTTTGAATTAATTCCAGCTCCAAAATCCATTTATCTGGCAGATTGCCGTGTTGAAATGCCGAATTTTGGTAAATTTCTTCAGTCAAACAGGGTTTTGAAGATACATTGACACTAGCAATTGATTAACAAATCAATAAACTTGAATAATTATTGATAGAAATATGCCTGGCAGCTCTGTTTTGTTAACCACTTTAAGAAAATAAATATAAATTTTGAATTAATTCCAGCTCCAAAATACATTTATCTGGCAGATTGCCGTGTTGAAATACCAAATTTTGGTAAATTTCTTCAGTCAAACAGGGTTTTGAAGATACATTGACACTAGCAATTGATTAACAAATCAATAAACTTGAATAATTATTGATAGAAATATGCCTGGCAGCTCTGTTTTGTTAACCACACTAAGAAATAAAATATAGATTTTGAATTAATTCCAGCTCCAAAATCCATTTATCTGGCAGATTGCCGTGTTGAAATGCCTAATTTTGGTAAATTTCTTCAGTCAAACAGGGTTTTGAAGATACATTGACACTAGCAATTGATTAACAAATCAATAAACTTGAATAATTATTGATAGAAATATGCCTGGGAGCTCTGTTTTGTTAACCACACTAAGAAAATAAATATAGATTTTGAATTAATTCCAGCTCCAAAATCCATTTATCTGGCAGATTGCCGTGTTGAAATACCAAATTTTGGTAAATTTCTTCAGTCAAACAGGGTTTTGAAGATACATTGACACTAGCAATTGATTAACAAATCAATAAACTTGAATAATTATTGATATAAATATGCCTGGGAGCTCTGTTTTGTTAACTACACTAAGAAAATAAATATAAATTTTGAATTAATTCCAGCTCCAAAATCCATTTATCTGGCAGATTGCCGTGTTGAAATACCAAATTTTGGTAAATTTCTTCAGTCAAACAGGGTTTTGAAGATACATTGACACTAGCAATTGATTAACAAATCAATAGACTTGAATACTTATTGATATAAATAAGCCTGGCAGCTCTGTTTTGTTAACCACACTAAGAAAATAAATATAAATTTTGAATTAATTCCAGCTCCAAAATACATTTATCTGGCAGATTGCCGTGTTGAAATACCAAATTTTGGTAAATTTCTTCAGTCAAACAGGGTTTTGAAGATACATTGACACTAGCAATTGATTAACAAATCAATAAACTTGAATAATTATTGATAGAAATAAGCCTGGCAGCTCTGTTTTGTTAACCACACTAAGAAAATAAATATAGATTTTGAATTAATTCCAGCTCCAAAATCCATTTATCTGGCAGATTGCCGTGTTGAAATGCCGAATTTTGGTAAATTTCTTCAGTCAAACAGGGTTTTGAAGATACATTGACACTAGCAATTGATTAACAAATCAATAAACTTGAATAATTATTGATAGAAATATGCCTGGCAGCTCTGTTTTGTTAACCACACTAAGAAAATAAATATAAATTTTGAATTAATTCCAGCTCCAAAATACATTTATCTGGCAGATTGCCGTGTTGAAATACCAAATTTTGGTAAATTTCTTCAGTCAAACAGGGTTTTGAAGATACATTGACACTAGCAATTGATTAACAAATCAATAAACTTGAATAATTATTGATAGAAATATGCCTGGCAGCTCTGTTTTGTTAACCACACTAAGAAAATAAATATAGATTTTGAATTAATTCCAGCTCCAAAATCCATTTATCTGGCAGATTGCCGTGTTGAAATGCCTAATTTTGGTAAATTTCTTCAGTCAAACAGGGTTTTGAAGATACATTGACACTAGCAATTGATTAACAAATCAATAAACTTGAATAATTATTGATAGAAATATGCCTGGGAGCTCTGTTTTGTTAACCACACTAAGAAAATAAATATAGATTTTGAATTAATTCCAGCTCCAAAATCCATTTATCTGGCAGATTGCCGTGTTGAAATACCAAATTTTGGTAAATTTCTTCAGTCAAACAGGGTTTTGAAGATACATTGACACTAGCAATTGATTAACAAATCAATAAACTTGAATAATTATTGATATAAATATGCCTGGGAGCTCTGTTTTGTTAACTACACTAAGAAAATAAATATAAATTTTGAATTAATTCCAGCTCCAAAATCCATTTATCTGGCAGATTGCCGTGTTGAAATGCCTAATTTTGGTAAATTTCTTCAGTCAAACAGGGTTTTGAAGATACATTGACACTAGCAATTGATTAACAAATCAATAGACTTGAATACTTATTGATATAAATAAGCCTGGCAGCTCTGTTTTGTTAACCACACTAAGAAAATAAATATAAATTTTGAATTAATTCCAGCTCCAAAATACATTTATCTGGCAGATTGCCGTGTTGAAATACCAAATTTTGGTAAATTTCTTCAGTCAAACAGGGTTTTGAAGATACATTGACACTAGCAATTGATTAACAAATCAATAAACTTGAATAATTATTGATAGAAATAAGCCTGGCAGCTCTGTTTTGTTAACCACACTAAGAAAATAAATATAGATTTTGAATTAATTCCAGCTCCAAAATCCATTTATCTGGCAGATTGCCGTGTTGAAATGCCTAATTTTGGTAAATTTCTTCAGTCAAACAGGGTTTTGAAGATACATTGACACTAGCAATTGATTAACAAATCAATAGACTTGAATACTTATTGATATAAATAAGCCTGGCAGCTCTGTTTTGTTAACCACACTAAGAAAATAAATATAAATTTTGAATTAATTCCAGCTCCAAAATACATTTATCTGGCAGATTGCCGTGTTGAAATACCAAATTTTGGTAAATTTCTTCAGTCAAACAGGGTTTTGAAGATACATTGACACTAGCAATTGATTAACAAATCAATAAACTTGAATAATTATTGATAGAAATAAGCCTGGCAGCTCTGTTTTGTTAACCACACTAAGAAAATAAATATAGATTTTGAATTAATTCCAGCTCCAAAATCCATTTATCTGGCAGATTGCCGTGTTGAAATACCAAATTTTGGTAAATTTCTTCAGTCAAACAGGGTTTTGAAGATACATTGACACTAGCAATTGATTAACAAATCAATACACTTGAATAATTATTGATAGAAATATGCCTGGCAGCTCTGTTTTGTTAACCACACTAAGAAAATAAATATAAATTTTGAATTAATTCCAGCTCCAAAATACATTTATCTGGCAGATTGCCGTGTTGAAATACCAAATTTTGGTAAATTTCTTCAGTCAAACAGGGTTTTGAAGATACATTGACACTCGCAATTGATTAACAAATCAATAAACTTGAAAAATTATTGATAGAAATAAGCCTGGCAGCTCTGTTTTGTTAACCACACTAAGAAAATAAATATAGATTTTGAATTAATTCCAGCTCCAAAATCCATTTATCTGGCAGATTGCCGTGTTGAAATGCCGAATTTTGGTAAATTTCTTCAGTCAAACAGGGTTTTGAAGATACATTGACACTAGCAATTGATTAACAAATCAATAAACTTGAATAATTATTGATAGAAATATGCCTGGCAGCTCTGTTTTGTTAACCACACTAAGAAAATAAATATAAATTTTGAATTAATTCCAGCTCCAAAATACATTTATCTGGCAGATTGCCGTGTTGAAATACCAAATTTTGGTAAATTTCTTCAGTCAAACAGGGTTTTGAAGATACATTGACACTAGCAATTGATTAACAAATCAATAAACTTGAATAATTATTGATAGAAATATGCCTGGCAGCTCTGTTTTGTTAACCACACTAAGAAAATAAATATAGATTTTGAATTAATTCCAGCTCCAAAATCCATTTATCTGGCAGATTGCCGTGTTGAAATGCCTAATTTTGGTAAATTTCTTCAGTCAAACAGGGTTTTGAAGATACATTGACACTAGCAATTGATTAACAAATCAATAAACTTGAATAATTATTGATAGAAATATGCCTGGCAGCTCTGTTTTGTTAACCACACTAAGAAAATAAATATAGATTTTGAATTAATTCCAGCTCCAAAATCCATTTAACTGGCAGATTGCCGTGTTGAAATACCAAATTTTGGTAAATTTCTTCAGTCAAACAAGGTTTTGAAGATACATTGACACTAGCAATTGATTAACAAATCAATAAACTTGAATAATTATTGATATAAATAAGCCTGGCAGCTCTGTTTTGTTAACTACACTAAGAAAATAAATATAAATTTTGAATTAATTCTTAAGAATAATGAATATTTCCAGCTCCAAAATCCATTTATCTGGCAGATTGCCGTGTTAAATGCCAAATTTTGGTAAATTTCTTCAGTCAAACAGGGTTTTGAAGATACATTGACACTAGCAATTGATTAACAAATCAATAAACTTGAATAATTATTGATAGAAATATGCCTGGCAGCTCTGTTTTGTTAACCACACTAAGAAAATAAATATAGATTTTGAATTAATTCCAGCTCCAAAATCCATTTATCTGGCAGATTGCCGTGTTGAAATGCCTAATTTTGGTAAATTTCTTCAGTCAAACAGGGTTTTGAAGATACATTGACACTAGCAATTGATTAACAAATCAATAAACTTGAATAATTATTGATAGAAATAAGCCTGGCAGCTCTGTTTTGTTAACCACACTAAGAAAATAAATATAGATTTTGAATTAATTCCAGCTCCAAAATCCATTTATCTGGCAGATTGCCGTGTTGAAATGCCGAATTTTGGTAAATTTCTTCAGTCAAACAGGGTTTTGAAGATACATTGACACTAGCAATTGATTAACAAATCAATAAACTTGAATAATTATTGATAGAAATATGCCTGGCAGCTCTGTTTTGTTAACCACACTAAGAAAATAAATATAAATTTTGAATTAATTCCAGCTCCAAAATACATTTATCTGGCAGATTGCCGTGTTGAAATACCAAATTTTGGTAAATTTCTTCAGTCAAACAGGGTTTTGAAGATACATTGACACTAGCAATTGATTAACAAATCAATAAACTTGAATAATTATTGATAGAAATATGCCTGGCAGCTCTGTTTTGTTAACCACACTAAGAAAATAAATATAGATTTTGAATTAATTCCAGCTCCAAAATCCATTTATCTGGCAGATTGCCGTGTTGAAATGCCTAATTTTGGTAAATTTCTTCAGTCAAACAGGGTTTTGAAGATACATTGACACTAGCAATTGATTAACAAATCAATAAACTTGAATAATTATTGATAGAAATATGCCTGGGAGCTCTGTTTTGTTAACCACACTAAGAAAATAAATATAGATTTTGAATTAATTCCAGCTCCAAAATCCATTTATCTGGCAGATTGCCGTGTTGAAATACCAAATTTTGGTAAATTTCTTCAGTCAAACAGGGTTTTGAAGATACATTGACACTAGCAATTGATTAACAAATCAATAAACTTGAATAATTATTGATATAAATATGCCTGGGAGCTCTGTTTTGTTAACTACACTAAGAAAATAAATATAAATTTTGAATTAATTCCAGCTCCAAAATCCATTTATCTGGCAGATTGCCGTGTTGAAATGCCTAATTTTGGTAAATTTCTTCAGTCAAACAGGGTTTTGAAGATACATTGACACTAGCAATTGATTAACAAATCAATAGACTTGAATACTTATTGATATAAATAAGCCTGGCAGCTCTGTTTTGTTAACCACACTAAGAAAATAAATATAAATTTTGAATTAATTCCAGCTCCAAAATACATTTATCTGGCAGATTGCCGTGTTGAAATACCAAATTTTGGTAAATTTCTTCAGTCAAACAGGGTTTTGAAGATACATTGACACTAGCAATTGATTAACAAATCAATAAACTTGAATAATTATTGATAGAAATAAGCCTGGCAGCTCTGTTTTGTTAACCACACTAAGAAAATAAATATAGATTTTGAATTAATTCCAGCTCCAAAATCCATTTATCTGGCAGATTGCCGTGTTGAAATACCAAATTTTGGTAAATTTCTTCAGTCAAACAGGGTTTTGAAGATACATTGACACTAGCAATTGATTAACAAATCAATAAACTTGAATAATTATTGATAGAAATATGCCTGGCAGCTCTGTTTTGTTAACCACACTAAGAAAATAAATATAAATTTTGAATTAATTCCAGCTCCAAAATACATTTATCTGGCAGATTGCCGTGTTGAAATACCAAATTTTGGTAAATTTCTTCAGTCAAACAGGGTTTTGAAGATACATTGACACTCGCAATTGATTAACAAATCAATAAACTTGAAAAATTATTGATAGAAATAAGCCTGGCAGCTCTGTTTTGTTAACCACACTAAGAAAATAAATATAGATTTTGAATTAATTCCAGCTCCAAAATCCATTTATCTGGCAGATTGCCGTGTTGAAATGCCGAATTTTGGTAAATTTCTTCAGTCAAACAGGGTTTTGAAGATACATTGACACTAGCAATTGATTAACAAATCAATAAACTTCAATAATTATTGATAGAAATATGCCTGGCAGCTCTGTTTTGTTAACCACACTAAGAAAATAAATATAAATTTTGAATTAATTCCAGCTCCAAAATACATTTATCTGGCAGATTGCCGTGTTGAAATACCAAATTTTGGTAAATTTCTTCAGTCAAACAGGGTTTTGAAGATACATTGACACTAGCAATTGATTAACAAATCAATAAACTTGAATAATTATTGATAGAAATATGCCTGGCAGCTCTGTTTTGTTAACCACACTAAGAAAATAAATATAGATTTTGAATTAATTCCAGCTCCAAAATCCATTTATCTGGCAGATTGCCGTGTTGAAATGCCTAATTTTGGTAAATTTCTTCAGTCAAACAGGGTTTTGAAGATACATTGACACTAGCAATTGATTAACAAATCAATAAACTTGAATAATTATTGATAGAAATATGCCTGGCAGCTCTGTTTTGTTAACCACACTAAGAAAATAAATATAGATTTTGAATTAATTCCAGCTCCAAAATCCATTTATCTGGCAGATTGCCGTGTTGAAATGCCTAATTTTGGTAAATTTCTTCAGTCAAACAGGGTTTTGAAGATACATTGACACTAGCAATTGATTAACAAATCAATAAACTTGAATAATTATTGATAGAAATATGCCTGGCAGCTCTGTTTTGTTAACCACACTAAGAAAATAAATATAGATTTTGAATTAATTCCAGCTCCAAAATCCATTTAACTGGCAGATTGCCGTGTTGAAATACCAAATTTTGGTAAATTTCTTCAGTCAAACAGTGTTTTGAAGATACATTGACACTAGCAATTGATTAACAAATCAATAAACTTGAATAATTATTGATATAAATAAGCCTGGCAGCTCTGTTTTGTTAACTACACTAAGAAAATAAATATAAATTTTGAATTAATTCTTAAGAATAATGAATATTTCCAGCTCCAAAATCCATTTATCTGGCAGATTGCCGTGTTAAATGCCAAATTTTGGTAAATTTCTTCAGTCAAACAGGGTTTTGAAGATACATTGACACTAGCAATTGATTAACAAATCAATAAACTTGAATAATTATTGATAGAAATATGCCTGGCAGCTCTGTTTTGTTAACCACACTAAGAAAATAAATATAGATTTTGAATTAATTCCAGCTCCAAAATCCATTTATCTGGCAGATTGCCGTGTTGAAATGCCTAATTTTGGTAAATTTCTTCAGTCAAACAGGGTTTTGAAGATACATTGACACTAGCAATTGATTAACAAATCAATAGACTTGAATCATTATTGATAGAAATAAGCCTGGCAGCTCTGTTTTGTTAACCACACTAAGAAAATAAATATAAATTTTGAATTAATTCCAGCTCCAAAATACATTTATCTGGCAGATTGCCGTGTTGAAATACCAAATTTTGGTAAATTTCTTCAGTCAAACAGGGTTTTGAAGATACATTGACACTAGCAATTGATTAACAAATCAATAAACTTGAATAATTATTGATATAAATAAGCCTGGCAGCTCTGTTTTGTAAACTACACTAAGAAAATAAATATAAATTATGAATTAATTCTTAAGAATTATGAATATTTCCAGCTCCAAAATCAATTTATCTGCCAGATTGCCGTGTTGAAATGCCGAATTTTGGTAAATTTCTTCAGTCAAACAGGGTTTTGAAGATACATTGACACTAGCAATTGATTAACAAATCAATAAACTTGAATAATTATTGATAGAAATATGCCTGGCAGCTCTGTTTTGTTAACCACACTAAGAAAATAAATATAGATTTTGAATTAATTCCAGCTCCAAAATCCATTTATCTGGCAGATTGCCGTGTTGAAATGCCTAATTTTGGTAAATTTCTTCATTCAAACAGGGTTTTGAAGATACATTGATACTAGCAATTGATTAACAAATCAATAGACTTGAATACTTATTGATATAAATAAGCCTGGCAGCTCTGTTTTGTTAACCACACTAAGAAAATAAATATAAATTTTGAATTAATTCCAGCTCCAAAATACATTTATCTGGCAGATTGCCGTGTTGAAATACCAAATTTTGGTAAATTTCTTCAGACAAACAGGGTTTTGAAGATACATTGACACTAGCAATTGATTAACAAATCAATAAACTTGAATAATTATTGATAGAAATAAGCCTCGCAGCTCTGTTTTGTTAACCACACTAAGAAAATAAATATAGATTTTAAATTAATTCCAGCTCCAAAATCCATTTATCTGGCAGATTGCAGTGTTGAAATGCCAAATTTTGGTAAATTTCTTCAGTCAAACAGGGTTTTGAAGATACATTGGCACTAGCAATTGATAAACAAATCAATAAACTTGAATAATTATTGATATAAATAAGCCTGGCAGCTCTGTTTTGTTAACTACACTAAGAAAATAAATATAAATTTTGAATTAATTCTTAAGAATAATGAATATTTCCAGCTCCAAAATCCATTTATCTGGCAGATTGCCGTGTTGAAATTCCAAATTTTGGTAAATTTCTTCAGTCAAACAGGGTTTTGAAGATACATTGACACTCGCAATTGATTGACAAATCAATAAACTTGAATAATTATTGATAGAAATAAGCCTGGCAGCTCTGTTTTGTTAACCACACTAAGAAAATAAATATAAATTTTGAATTAATTCCAGCTCCAAAATACATTTATCTGGCAGATTGCCGTGTTGAAATACCAAATTTTGGTAAATTTCTTCAGTCAAACAGGGTTTTGAAGATACATTGACACTCGCAATTGATTAACAAATCAATAAACTTGAATAATTATTGATAGAAATAAGCCTGGCAGCTCTGTTTTGTTAACCACACTAAGAAAATAAATTTAGATTTTGAATTAATTCCAGCTCCAAAATCCATTTATCTGGCAGATTGCCGTGTTGAAATGCCGAATTTTGGTAAATTTCTTCAGTCAAACAGGGTTTTGAAGATACATTGACACTAGCAATTGATTAACAAATCAATAAACTTGAATAATTATTGATAGAAATATGCCTGGCAGCTCTGTTTTGTTAACCACACTAAGAAAATAAATATAAATTTTGAATTAATTCCAGCTCCAAAATACATTTATCTGGCAGATTGCCGTGTTGAAATACCAAATTTTGGTAAATTTCTTCAGTCAAACAGGTTTTTGAAGATACATTGACACTAGCAATTGATTAACAAATCAATAAACTTGAATAATTATTGATAGAAATATGCCTGGCAGCTCTGTTTTGTTAACCACACTAAGAAAATAAATATAGATTTTGAATTAATTCCAGCTCCAAAATCCATTTATCTGGCAGATTGCCGTGTTGAAATGCCTAATTTTGGTAAATTTCTTCAGTCAAACAGGGTTTTGAAGATACATTGACACTAGCAATTGATTAACAAATCAATAAACTTGAAAAATTGTTGATAGAAATATGCCTGGCAGCTCTGTTTTGTTAACCACACTAAGAAAATAAATGTAGATTTTGAATTAATTCCAGCTCCAAAATCCATTTATCTGGCAGATTGCCGTGTTGAAATGCCGAATTTTGGTAAATTTCTTCAGTCAAACAGGGTTTTGAAGATACATTGACACAAGCAATTGATTAACGAATCAATAGACTTGAATCATTATTGATATAAATAAGCCTGGCAGCTCTGTTTTGTTAACCACCCTAAGAAAATAAATATAAATTTTGAATTAATTCCAGCTCCAAAATACATTTATCTGGCAGATTGCCGTGTTGAAATACCAAATTTTGGTAAATTTCTTCAGTCAAACAGGGTTTTGAAGATACATTGACACTCGCAATTGATTAACAAATCAATAAACTTGAATAATTATTGATAGAAATAAGCCTGGCAGCTCTGTTTTGTTAACCACACTAAGAAAATAAATATAGATTTTGAATTAATTCCAGCTCCAAAATCCATTTATCTGGAAGATTGCCGTGTTGAAATGCCGAATTTTGGTAAATTTCTTCAGTCAAACAGGGTTTTGAAGATACATTGACACTAGCAATTGATTAACAAATCAATAAACTTGAATAATTATTGATAGAAATATGCCTGGCAGCTCTGTTTTGTTAACCACACTAAGAAAATAAATATAGATTTTGAATTAATTCCAGCTCCAAAATCCATTTATCTGGCAGATTGCCGTGTTGAAATAACAAATTTTGGTAAATTTCTTCAGTCAAACAGGGTTTTGAAGATACATTGACACTAGCAATTGATTAACAAATCAATAAACTTGAATAATTATTGATATAAATAAGCCTGGCAGCTCTGTTTTGTTAACTACACTAAGAAAATAAATATAAATTTTGAATTAATTCTTAAGAATAATGAATATTTCCAGTTCCAAAATCCATTTATCTGGCAGATTGCCGTGTTAAATGCCAAATTTTGGTAAATTTCTTCAGTCAAACAGGGTTTTGAAGATACATTGACACCAGCAATTGATTAACAAATCAATAAACTTGAATAATTATTGATAGAAATATGCCTGGCAGCTCTGTTTTGTTAACCATACTAAGAAAATAAATATAGATTTTTAATTAATTCCAGCTCCAGAATCCATTTATCTGGCAGATTGCCGTGTTGAAATGCCTAATTTTGGTAAATTTCTTCAGTCAAACAGGGTTTTGAAGATACATTGACACTAGCAATTGATTAACAAATCAATAGACTTTAATACTTATTGATATAAATAAGCCTGGCAGCTCTGTTTTGTTAATCACACTAAGAAAATAAATATAAATTTTGAATTAATTCCAGCTCCAAAATACATTTATGTGGCAGATTGCCGTGTTGAAATACCAAATTTTGGTAAATTTCTTCAGTCAAACAGGGTTTTGAAGATACATTGACAGTAGCAATTGATTAACAAATCAATAAACTTGAATAATTATTGATAGAAATAAGCCTGGCAGCTCTGTTTTGTTAACCACACTAAGAAAATAAATATAGATTTTGAATTAATTCCAGCTCCAAAATCCATTTATCTGGCAGATTGCCGTGTTGAAATACCAAATTTTGGTAAATTTCTTCAGTCAAACAGGGTTTTGAAGATACATTGACACTCGCAATTGATTAACAAATCAATAAACTTGAATAATTATTGATAGAAATAAGCCTGGCAGCTCTGTTTTGTTAACCACACTAAGAAAATAAATATAGATTTTGAATTAATTCCAGCTCCAAAATCCATTTATCTGGCAGATTGCCGTGTTGAAATACCAAATTTTGGTAAATTTCTTCAGTCAAACAGGGTTTTGAAGATACATTGACACTCGCAATTGATTAACAAATCAATAAACTTGAATAATTATTGATAGAAATAAGCCTGGCAGCTCTGTTTTGTTAACCACACTAAGAAAATAAATATAGATTTTGAATTAATTCCAGCTCCAAAATCCATTTATCTGGCAGATTGCCGTGTTGAAATGCCGAATTTTGGTAAATTTCTTCAGTCAAACAGGGTTATGAAGATACATTGACACTAGCAATTGATTAACAAATCAATAAACTTGAATAATTATTGATAGAAATATGCCTGGCAGCTCTGTTTTGTTAACCACACTAAGAAAATAAATATAGATTTTGAATTAATTCCAGCTCCAAAATCCATTTATCTGGCAGATTGCCGTGTTGAAATGCCTAATTTTGGTAAATTTCTTCAGTCAAACAGGGTTATGAAGATACATTGACACTAGCAATTGATTAACAAATCAATAAACTTGAATAATTATTGATAGAAATAAGCCTGGCAGCTCTGTTTTGTTAACCACACTAAGAAAATAAATATAAATTTTGAATTAATTCCAGCTCCAAAATACATTTATCTGGCAGATTGCCGTGTTGAAATACCAAATTTTGGTAAATTTCTTCAGTCAAACAGGGTTTTGAAGATACATTGACACTAGCAATTGATTAACAAATCAATAAACTTGAATAATTATTGATAGAAATAAGCCTGGCAGCTCTGTTTTGTTAACCACACTAAGAAAATAAATATAGATTTTGAATTAATTCCAGCTCCAAAATCCATTTATCTGGCAGATTGCCGTGTTGAAATGCCTAATTTTGGTAAATTTCTTCAGCCAAACACGGTTTTGAAGATACATTGACACTAGCAATTGATTAACAAATCAATAGTTTTGAATACTTATTGACATAAATAAGCCTGGCAGCTCTGTTTTGTTAACCACACTAAGAAAATAAATATAAATTTTGAATTAATTCCAGCTCCAAAATACATTTATCTGGCAGATTGCCGTGTTGAAATACCAAATTTTGGTAAATTTCTTCAGTCAAACAGGGTTTTGAAGATACATTGACACTAGCAATTGATTAACAAATCAATAGACTTGAATACTTATTGACATAAATAAGCCTGGCAGCTCTGTTTTGTTAACCACACTAAGAAAATAAATATAAATTTTGAATTAATTCCAGCTCCAAAATACATTTATCTGGCAGATTGCCGTGTTGAAATGCCAAATTTTGGTAAATTTCTTCAAACAAACAGGGTTTTGAAGAAAAATTGACAATAGCAATTGATTAACAAATCAATAAACTTTAATAATTATTGATATAAATAAGCCTGGCAGCTCTGTTATGCTAACCACACTAAGAAAATCGATATACATTTTGATTTAATTCTTAAGAATGAAGAATAATTTCAGTTCCAAAATCCATTTATCTGGCAGATTGCCGTTTTGAATTACCAAGTTTTGGTAAATTGCTTTAGTTTAACAGGGTTTCGAAGAAACATTGACACTAGCAATTGATTAACAAATCAATTATTTTGAATAATTATTGATATAAATAAGCCTGGCAACTCTGTTATGCTAACCACACTAAGAAAATCGATATAAATTTTGAATTAATTCTTAAGAATAAAGAATAATTTCAGTTCCAAATTCCATTTATCTGGCAGATTGCCGTTTTGAAATACCAAATTATGGTAAATTGCATTAGTTTAACAGGGTTTTGAAGAAAAATCGACACAAGCAATTCATTAACAAATCTATAAACTTGAATAATTATTGATATAAATAAGCCTGGCAGCTCTGTTTTGTTAACCACACTAAGAAAATAAATATAAATTTTGAATTAATTCTTAAGAATTATGAATATTTCCAGCTCCAAAATCCATTTATCTGGCAGATTGCTGTGTTGAAATGCCAAATTTTGGTAAATTTCTTCAAACAAACAGGGTTTTGAAGAAAAATTGACAATAGCAATTGATTAACAAATCAATAAACTTTAATAATTATTGATATAAATAAGCCTGGCAGCTCTGTTATGCTAACCACACTAAGAAAATCGATATACATTTTGATTTAATTCTTAAGAATGAAGAATAATTTCAGTTCCAAAATCCATTTATCTGGCAGATTGCCGTTTTGAAACACCAAATTTTGGTAAATTGCATTAGTTTCACAGGGTTTTGAAGAAAAATCGACACAAGCAATTCATTAACAAATCTATAAACTTGAATAATTATTGATATAAATAAGCCTGGCAGCTCTGTTTTGTTAACCACACTAAGAAAATAAATATAAATTTTGAATTAATTCTTAAGAATTATGAATATTTCCAGCTCCAAAATCCATTTATCTGGCAGATTGCTGTGTTGAAATGCCAAATTTTGGTAAATTTCTTCAAACAAACAGGGTTTTGAAGAAAAATTGACAATAGCAATTGATTAACAAATCAATAAACTTGAATAATTATTGATATAAATAAGCCTGGCAGCTCTGTTATGCTAACCACACTAAGAAAATCGATATACATTTTGATTTAATTCTTAAGAATGAAGAATAATTTCAGCTCCAAAATCCATTTATCTGGCAGATTGCCGTGTTGAAATGCCAAATTTTGGTAAATTTCTTCAAACAAACAGGGTTTTGAAGAAAAATTGACAATAGCAATTGATTAACAAATCAATAAACTTGAATAATTATTGATATAAATAAGCCTAGCAGCTCTGTTATGCTAACCACACTAAGAAAATCGATATACATTTTGATTTAATTCTTAAGAATGAAGAATAATTTCAGTTCCAAAATCCATTTATCTGGCAGATTGCCGTTTTGAAATACCAAATTTTGGTAAATTGCATTAGTTTCACAGGGTTTCGAAGAAACATTGACACTAGCAATTGATTAACAAATCAATTATTTTGAATAATTATTGATATAAATAAGCCTGGCAACTCTGTTATGCTAACCACACTAAGAAAATCGATATAAATTTTGAATTAATTCTTAAGAATGAAGAATATTTCCAGTCCAATATCCATTTATCTGGCAGATTGCCGTGTTGAAATGCCAAATTTTGGTAAATTGCTTCAGTCAAACAGGGTTTTGAAGATACATTGACACTAGCAATTGATTAACAAATCAATAAACTTGAATAATTATTGATAGAAATAAGCCTGGCAGCTCTATTTTGTTAACCACACTAAGAAAATAAATATAGATTTTGAATTAATTCCAGCTCCAAAATCCATTTATCTGGCAGATTGCCGTGTTGAAATGCCTAATTTTGGTAAATTTCTTCAGCCAAACACGGTTTTGAAGATACATTGACACTAGCAATTGATTAACAAATCAATAGTTTTGAATACTTATTGACATAAATAAGCCTGGCAGCTCTGTTTTGTTAACCACACTAAGAAAATAAATATAAATTTTGAATTAATTCCAGCTCCAAAATACATTTATCTGGCAGATTGCCGTGTTGAAATACCAAATTTTGGTAAATTTCTTCAGTCAAACAGGGTTTTGAAGATACATTGACACTAGCAATTGATTAACAAATCAATAGACTTGAATACTTATTGACATAAATAAGCCTGGCAGCTCTGTTTTGTTAACCACACTAAGAAAATAAATATAAATTTTGAATTAATTCCAGCTCCAAAATACATTTATCTGGCAGATTGCCGTGTTGAAATGCCAAATTTTGGTAAATTTCTTCAAACAAACAGGGTTTTGAAGAAAAATTGACAATAGCAATTGATTAACAAATCAATAAACTTTAATAATTATTGATATAAATAAGCCTGGCAGCTCTGTTATGCTAACCACACTAAGAAAATCGATATACATTTTGATTTAATTCTTAAGAATGAAGAATAATTTCAGTTCCAAAATCCATTTATCTGGCAGATTGCCGTTTTGAATTACCAAGTTTTGGTAAATTGCTTTAGTTTAACAGGGTTTCGAAGAAACATTGACACTAGCAATTGATTAACAAATCAATTATTTTGAATAATTATTGATATAAATAAGCCTGGCAACTCTGTTATACTAACCACACTAAGAAAATCGATATAAATTTTGAATTAATTCTTAAGAATAAAGAATAATTTCAGTTCCAAATTCCATTTATCTGGCAGATTGCCGTTTTGAAATACCAAATTATGGTAAATTGCATTAGTTTAACAGGGTTTTGAAGAAAAATCGACACAAGCAATTCATTAACAAATCTATAAACTTCAATAATTATTGATATAAATAAGCCTGGCAGCTCTGTTTTGTTAACCACACTAAGAAAATAAATATAAATTTTGAATTAATTCTTAAGAATTATGAATATTTCCAGCTCCAAAATCCATTTATCTGGCAGATTGCTGTGTTGAAATGCCAAATTTTGGTAAATTTCTTCAAACAAACAGGGTTTTGAAGAAAAATTGACAATAGCAATTGATTAACAAATCAATAAACTTTAATAATTATTGATATAAATAAGCCTGGCAGCTCTGTTATGCTAACCACACTAAGAAAATCGATATACATTTTGATTTAATTCTTAAGAATGAAGAATAATTTCAGTTCCAAAATACTCGGTGTGTCAATCAAAGATTTCAAAGTTTTTAATTTTAATTTAGTTTGATAGACATTTTTTCTTTTCCTAGAAAGGGTTTGATGGAAATCGACGCTTAATTTGGAACACTCCTGATTCGAGTTTTTTTTTCTAAATTTCTCGATCGTAGTTTAAAATAACCCCGAGTGTTCCATCGATGGGGTTGGTTAAGCCTTGGCCTTTCAGTAGATAATTCGGGGAATTTCAAAAATGAGCGTCGACGGAGCTAGACTGTCGCCAGTTGTGTTAAAAAAGGAGCGTTAGATGTCAAAGCCAATAAAAAAAGACTAGAGCAACTAGCTGCCGCTAGATACGCGGTATATACTGTTCGTGGCGGCTTTGTTTATGTCTCCGGGACAATTCTGTCTCTCTGCTGGAAATTTCCTCCGTCCTTCAATTCTACTCGTTTCAAACGCGACTCCTCCTTTTCGTTCAGCCTGCATGTTTATTCCGTACAATCATTCGATATTTTTTTCCCCACTCGATTATTCGATACTTTTTAACGGCATTCTCTTTGAAAGCTATTGCATTTTTCGAGGTCGTTCTTGTGGAAATTCGAGTTGGTCCAACAAGTTGGTTCTGAGTGGCAGCCTTGTAGGCTACGGTCTACTTGAAATTTTAAACAAGGTCCGAAATCTTACGAAAGTGGGCCCTAAATCCTACAAAATGAGACCCTAAGTCCTACGAAAGGAGGCTCTAAATCCCTCGAAAGGGGCCCTAAATCCTAGAAAATGGGGCTTTAAACTCAATGAAAGGGGCCCTTTAATTCTAAGAAAGGGCCCCATAAATCCTACTAAATGGGCCCTAAATCCTAGAAAATTGGGTTTTAAATTCTACGAAAGGGGCCTCTAAATCCTACCAAATGGGGCCTTAAATCCTAGAAAATGGGGTTTTAAATCCTACGACCTAAAATATATAAAACATTAACCAAAATGACGCGAACCAATGGAATTAGGACATATCCTGTTTGAATATAATTCGGTATGGATCAAATACGTTTGATAAAATTTGAATTAATTTGAATTTTATACAAAGTCAAATATGGATCTGCACAATTTTTAATACAATTTCAGCCTTGATCCGCATTTTTCGTGAGGGCTTAGGGGTAACTAATTATTTGTTTTAAGTTCTATTGAAATTTATTTCAGAGAGCGTAGAAATTTAAATTTGGAAGATGGAAGTTTTAGAAAATTAAAAGGGATCCACAATCCTCCTAAGGGGCACAAAGCTGGCCAGCCTGACCAAAAAACAAGCGGCGCCAACTGTTGGTTCCCTGGCCGCCAACTGTTATAAAGTAGATGAAGTGGTTCGACAAATAATCATTTAATTTTTGTTCCAACGAACTCTAATTCACTAATCCTTAAATCAAGTTTAAATAATAAATAATCAGTTAGGCTAATACCCAAGGCACCCAACACATGCTAAATTTGATTAGTTGGTTCGTTAAACTATCATCCAATTTTTATTGGAACCAACTCAAGGGGACTTTCAGATTATACAAATTCCAAAAATCCAATTAATTTATTCACCTAGCATAGTACAACTAGTTTGCTTAAAAACCAAGTACCGTCTGAACGACACTACAGTTTTAAGCATTGTAAAACGTGCAAAGAATGTACAGTTTATGCATATAAGCTAAGATTAAGGGACAGATATTAAAATAGTTATGGAATTTTTCATCCTCAGACTTTACAAAACAACAATATTCTTAGAAAAGGTTCATACTGATTTAACTATCTGAATGGGAATTAGCATGGCTACCAGGTACCTAAAATACCTTAAAGTCCCTATTCTTTTCAAGGTCCATATTCTACCCTAAAATCGAGATTTGGCCCCTAAAGTACTCTATTTTCATGAAATCCAGGGATTCCAACATAATCTTAAAATTATGTTATTACTATGTTATGTTATTAATACATCTGGTCCTCAAGGACTGTTTACAAAATAGTCGAGGATTAACAATAAAATAGTTCGAAACCTAGTACACAAGGTGGTGCCACAAATTTTGAAACATTATTTAATCATAGGACAGACTTTTGGAATTAAGTTCAACTAAGGAACTTTTTGTTTTACATTGATCCTTATTTGGTTCCTATTTTGAAAAATTTGGTCCTTATTATACCCTATTTTATCGCGAAAAGTCAATTTTTTCCGTATTTTTATCCAGATTTTGGTTAGAAACCTATTATGTTAAAAGCGGATAAATTTTGTCCAAAAGGGTTGGAAATCCGGAAACTACCCGTGTAATATTTTACAACGTTTTTTTTTCTAGGCGTTACTGCTAAGCGCTGTAAAAATAATCTATAAAGAAACCAGTGTTTTCTATGTTTCCCTGTCCGTTTAATTTATCAAACCCGAAGATCGTAATGAATTGAGACATTAACCATTGAATTTTGACACGGCTTCGGGGGAACCCGTTCGATATTTGAAGGAAGATAAGCAAAACAGATAAGTATATAGAACCGCTACGGGGAGCGGCCTTCCCACCCCTGTCAGGACCCCCATTACTGTCACATTTCCCGCTTCGACCCCGCGTGACTCAAAAAATTCTGTGGGAGGGGCATCTAACGTAATTTCTCCCCTCAACATTGTTGTCTCGATTCCAAACTTAAAATTGACGATTTAAAATGCTTATTTGAAACACTTCCGTTAATTTGATAATGTACGTTACGTCTTTAGTTATGGAAACATATCGATTTTGTTTCAAATTGTGCCAAATTTATTTAAATCTATATCCTATTTTATGATCTTAAACGTATCAAAAAATTCCAACACGCAAAAATATAAATTATCAACTTAAAATCATAAATAAATTCAAACTAAAGGAAAAGGTTATAAATTATCAACTAAAAAGCATTAAAGTTCCAAATATGAAAAAGTTATAAATTATCAACTTAAATGCATAAAAAACTCCAAAAAAGGCCAAATATATAAATTATCAGTTAAAACGCGCAAAAAGAAAAAAGTCCAAAATATTAAATCTGTGGATTTCAACAAAACCAAAATTTCCCAAAGCGAAGAGGACTGTCCCCCCGAAGTGGACCCCCAGATTCGAGTTGCCTGACCCCCTCCAACGTTCCCTACGCCCCTGCTATTGGAGAGAACCAAAATGACTCTCTACTCCGAATTTTGTAAACGTCGTTATCAAAGCGAACTCGCCCATAAATGTTATTTTTCTCTTTATTCTCGTTATTTTTTTATTCGTTCGGACGTCAAGGCAGACTCGAGCGCGCTGGTACGAGTTGGGGGTTTTGCTTTTTGACGGGGGCCCATAGGGCGTACTCTCGAGGCTTCAATTAACCCGAAATTGACGTCCGCTCGTCTTCTTTAAACTCCGCCGCGCGCACGCTGACAAGCTCTTCGTTTCTCGCTCTCTTCACGCTGTTTATCTCCGTCTAGTTCGACGCTGCACTCGAGAGCGTTTGTAATTGTGACGCCGACACCATTGCTGGCCTGAAAATCCCGTCGCCTTTCCTTTGTTATTGCGGAAGATCTGGCCCGGGACCATTCGGGGTTACCCTATACACCGAGAACCTATTTACGCTACAGAGAGAGTACACGTACTATTCGGTTGCCACAAGGGAAAAATTACTAGGACGTCTCAAAACCCGGAGCCGGCATTCTCGACAAAGACTTGAGCGGAGCGTGGGCGCTACGATAATCGTGAATTACGGAGTTGTCGAAGAGTTGTATAACTTTAGTATTAATGTCGTATTTATGTTAATTGAACATTAATACCAAAAGAAAACTAAACGAATTTTATTAAGCTACAAACAGTTTATTAGTACAAATAGTCCACTCTTTATTTTTTGCTTAAATTATATCGTGAACGGCAGTGCCTTGTCCCCCCCCCCCCTCGCGGTGAAGGTCTCCCTCTCTTCCGGACATTACCGCGAATTTCCATCTCTCTTCTCCGTCTCGTTCAGAGTCCCTTTATCTTCTCCCCCAAGTGCGACACACACACATACCCACGCACACGCACACACACACACACACACACACGCACACGCACGCACACACACACACACACACACACACAGACAACTTTCCCATTGAAGTCACCACAGTGAGAACTCCACTCACTCGCTTCGCTCGTTCGCTCCGCTCAAATATAGTGATTCGAAAACCATAACGTGTTTTGAAGTATTTCTTCTTGGCGCAATTGACCGTTTTCAAAATCCAATATAGGCGGGAAATGTAATTTATGATTTACCAACTATTTTCCTATTTATCATCAAGAATGTATTAATTCCTCGGCCTATTCTTCCCCAGCATGAGAGGGGGGAGGAAAATCGTCACCAGCGTGTTCTTCAATGACGTCAGAAGAACAAATGAGATTATGATCTAATTTGGTTGACGTGAAAGGGGCGCGGAGCAACGTTAAAAAATTGTCTCAACAGATTCATCCTTCCTAACACCTAAGAGCAACAAACAAAAGGAGAACGCGGCTAGCCTTTAAACACGCTAACGCAGTGTTGTGTACAAATTTCATTGGACGAGCTTTTTCGCTGAACGTTTTACGAAGACAATTCCCGAATTTTTCCCTTCCGACCGCAGCAGGCGCTAAAGGGTCGTACCAATGAAAAATGTACATATAACTCAACTGATAATAAACTCCTATTTTAATTATGACTGGTAAAGAAAAATGTTCGTTGCCCTTATTGTTTTTATACCCACTTAAAACCCCCACTAGTCAATGACTACTAAAATAATTTAAGATAGGAGGCTCGCTAGTCAGGCTGACTACTAAATAAAATCCTTATGTCCAACCCTGGTGGGGTGCTGCGTTTGTTGCTCCTAGCTAACACAAAACACGGATTTATTAGTATATTCTTCGCACGCGTGATTTGCGCGCGCTCGTAGACTTGTAAAAGTTAGAGGCTGTGACGTAAGAGGCAAGATATTCAATTTTTTAGTTTTGATTCATTTTATTTTATTGTCATCTATTACATTAATCAAATCGTGAAATTTAGCTTTAATTAAAATTAAGTCGTACGATACTAGATGGCTCTTTACAATTGGAAAAATGAAGCTGGCTATAGAGGTCGAGGACGGTTAATCATTATCCATGTTTAAATTGATATTTTTCGGGAAAAAAATGTAAATAAAGATATTTACCGGTTAATATTTCGGAAAATGATTAAAAAACATGTATTATTCGTAAATTTTGAGTTTTTATTGAAAAAATCGTCGTTTTTCCGATTAATTTTACAAATTTATAAAAAAATTAATCGGATAATACAGAAATATAAATTACTTGATCAAAACGTTTTTTGAGAGCTTTATCTATTGAATAAAAGTTAACCATCCCCGACCTCTAACTGGCTAAATAAACTCGTACGTTCTCAGTATTCTAAATCCGTTCTTAGCAATACCTAATTCCTTTCTATCTTAGCTCCTCTTTTGTTATAAACAGCAAATGACTTTTCTCTCTGTGGCTCCGTTCGAAATGGTCCGACGCCGAGCGAAGAATTTCAACATTTCCTTCTCTCTCCTTGTTGTTCAAGTGCCATTTAAAAGCTATCCAACCCCTCCCCCGATCTCGCTTTGAGCCGAAGATTCTCGTCGAGAGTGTTAGAAATCTCTCTTTATGGGTCCTTATTTCTGCACTCACGCGGGGGGTTTGATCTCTCATCGCTTCTTCACAAAAGTTACGAGTTACGAGTATACTTATTAAATTTCATTGTGTTGCCGTTTCGGAGAAAGCGCCCGTTATATTTCGAAACCGGCGTCTAAATTGCTCTATTTCCACCAGGGGGCGGGGATGGCTAATACGTATGTCCTAATTTTATGACGTTGAGAACTTCAAATTGTGACCGGGTTTTGATCGAATAACTTCTTTTTCTCGAATTTATTTTCTTGTTGTCGCTTTGAATTGCTACGGTCAGTAGCGTAGCCAGGGCATAGGGGTCACAGGGGCAAAACGACGTGCTCGATGCTAAAAAGGCATCGTTATTAATGACGTCATGTTGAACTTGTGTGTTAAATCTGCTGACAAGGAGAGTAAACGAGGTGTTTATTGGCGATTTTGTTTAAAGTCGGGTGTAATGTAGACCTATATAAGTTATGAAATTTCTCAAATGGAGACAATGCACTACCCATTCGATTTTCCATGGAAACTGAAAATGTTTTTTGACCACTTAAATATAAATTATTTTTCCTTATTTTACCCAAAAAGTGTTACAATTTTTCCCCAAAAATGTTCCAATTTACCCAAACTTGAAGAAATTTACCCAAATGAGGTCCAAATAACCCATTTCGTGATTTTCAAATTTTTGAAAAATCCCATACTTTTTTAAATGGAGATTTTCTGTTTTAAGTGGTGAAAACATTTTCGGTTGCCAGGTCAAATCGAATGGGTAGTGCAACGTCTTCTTTTGAGAAATTTCATATCTGATATAGGTCTACATTACGCCCGATTTTGAACAAAATCCGCAATAAACACCTCCTTGTGAGTGAAAGGAGTTGTTAGCTCGCGTGGCATGAAGGGCTTGCTACACTCCTACGCAGTATAACCCGGTCATCTAAAGTCATTAAAAGTCTCTAGATGACTAGGGACTAAGGTGGTGCCTTGGGTATTAGCCTATTATTATAATTATTATTATAGTCTTTTACTTATAGTTCTTAAAGGGGGTAGAAAGTAAATCAGAAAAGTGTCTACGCGTTACGACTTGTTTCTAAAGTAGATAGAGCGAATCCCGTCTACTTCCGTTACACCTGATGGTGGAAATGATAAATTAGGTTATTCACAATTAATATGGATTTTTATATTCCCTTTAAAGACTTAAGCAAAGTTCACACTATACAATTAATTGGGCCACTTAATTGAAACCAACTAATTGTAAACAAGAAAATTGAATAGTGTGAACAGAAAAATTGTAACCATTGTTCCAACTTTTTCTGTTCACAATGTACAATTTTCTTGCTTACAATTAGTTGGTTTCAATTAAGTGGCCCAATTAATTGTATAGTGTGAACTGGGCTTTAGTTTGGTGACGATTGAGTTTAATTGCTTTCACTGTTACCAAGAACATGTTTATGATTACCGAGAACGTACGAGTCTATACTTTCAGGTGTGCTACCTCATTCTTTCGCGCCATCTATTATTGGTTGTAAGAATGTTTTCTTACGTTCCGAGATCATTATAATTAGTTACGGAAAGGTTCAATTTAACTATCAATTAAGTTCTTACAACTTTCATTAAAGCTGAATTTAACGATTTAATTAATTCAAAACAGTGTTGAATGACCAAACAGTTGGTAAATTATCAATTAATGTGTCAAGGACAAATATTTTAAAACAGGTCCTTGATGGATGTCGTTACGGTTACAATTTGTAATCCAATTTTCACTCTGTCCCCGTTAGAAGTATTTCTTGGGCAGTAAACGATTCGACTCGTACGTTCTCAGTAGCCTAAATCCGTTCTTGATATTACGCACGTTCGATAGCTATGAGTGCCATCTCTCGGGCAAAATTATACGCTCTTTCTCTCTGCCTATTTTTAAAAATAAATCTTGCTTTTACGATGTTTTTTTCGTATTGTGTACGTGTTTTGCGTATCCTTCGCGTGAAACACTATTTATTATTCGATTGGGAATAAAAAGGCTATTTCCATCCGAGGGTTTTATTGGATTTATATTTTTCTCTAGATAATAAGTATTTGCCAACGATATTTTTTGAAAAGTATTTCCAATGGAAAATATACCGCTGTAAACATTCGATTTTTTTGGCAAATAAATTGTGGTCATCAGATTTCCTTTTTCGAAGATACTAGTAGATTCAATATCTATTTTGTATGTGGTTTTTGTTCTGATGCTATAACTTACGCTAGATTTATCCAAAAAGGTTTAAATTTTGGCAATAAAACAGTTGATGTTCACCTTTCTTTCTTGTTAATGTTTTGGTGTTATCCGTAACGTTTTTGTTTTTGATAGGCACCTCTAAAATATTTTTTTTGTAGAAAATAAGGGTCAGAGAAACAGGGGAAAAGATAGGGCTATTGTAAAAGGTCAGGAAAAATCCGCTAAATTTAAAATTATCTTAAATATTTTATCAAGATAATTTTACTATAGTTCTGTTATACATTCTATGGGTATTAGTTAGTCTGATTATTTTCAAATCATATAGTTTCAACGTTAAAACATAACCTAAAGATTAACCTTTTTACTAAGACTAAAGTTAATTCAGTAACTTCTGATAAATCATATATCTAAAAATTGCCTAATTTTTTTACTGTAAAAGGTCATTAAAAATATTGTGGCATCCTTATATTAATATGCCTTCGTAAAAAATAATATTTTAAAAATGTATTAATTTCCTTAGTTGTTTATCTAAGATTAAAGTGTAGCAACGTTTTTCCTCAGCTGTGAAAAGTCCACCATTAAAATTGTATCGATTGTATCATAGGTTCTGCTAAGTCCTAGCGTTTCGATATTCATGCCCTGGCTTCTTCGCGGTTTCAAATATTTATTACAAAATAAGCCCGTTTTGAAATTTTTAAACCCATTTTCTTATCCACCTTCATCCCAAGTTCTCCTTACATTCTTCATTTTTTTCTACTAAAAATATCGGTTTCTTGTCCCTCATTACTAATTCCAACAACGTTTTCTTTTTGGAACTCTATGGGATATAAAATACGGTACTAACCTGCCTCCTCGCCAAAGGTAGCTAGAGTGAGTGGAAGAAATTTATAAAACGAAAAGAAAACGTGTGTGGGTCTGTGTGTAGTTTTTTCATTTTATTTCAGTGGTATGATATTTTTTTACTCGTTCAGGTAATAAAGTATCCGACAAGTTTGATTATTATGGTCAAAGAGAAGCCGCCCACTTTATGGAGAAAAAGTACAAGAGAGGGACGATATTAGAATTACGGAGATGGAAAATGGGCGGTTTTCAACATTTGAAAAGACGGACGGACGTGATGAAATCGTTGTATTTATGGTTACTCCGTCTCGTGGGCGGTTTTCGGGGGTGGTTCGGGGTCATCGGTTAAGGTATATTTCACACGTTTATCTTTGACAAGAGTGAGACTTTATTTAACACTTTTATCGCGGTAAATTTCCAGTTTGACAGTAACTGTGGGGTTAGCTCGCGTTTCCAACGACCAACTATAACTTGTTTTTAACGTAACTAGCACCAACCACCCCTAGCGCCTGTTAAATCTACTAGCAGAAATGTTAAATCCATCATAGACATGGAAGTTCATACTAACTACTGTCATTTTTTAAATCAAGAAGCAATTTTAATAGTCAAGAGTAGTGCTTCCAATGGCC